>NC_045551.1:37587684-37892149 GCF_009769535.1 Thamnophis elegans
AAAGATACAGTTTTGCTGGTAACACAGAGCATCTTTCTTAGTTAAAGTATAAGATAGCAAAACTGCAGTCTCAAAGGATCACCTAAATTGCCTACATGTTCTGCCTGACTGCTCTGAGAAAAACAAATCTTGGAGAAGTCTGTAAATCTCCAGTGTTCTATCATCTAAAGGGTTTTAAATCTAAGAGCACTGCCCCTGGAAGTTTTCACTACCCAGAGTAATAAAAGGTTTCTAGGACAACTAATAGCCTTTGGCGTGTTGTGTATGATAATCTATAATCTAAACAGTAGACTATTTTGGGGGCTACAGTTTAATCTTAAAAGTATCGCCATGTAGAGGTTAGGGTTAGGAATGGCAGAGTGAAAAAAGGGATCAGCCTAGAATCCCTACGTAACCACAAACAAACTACACCCAACTCCTTCCCGCCCTTTGACATTGACCCTTATCTAACTTTAACCAGGAGCTGATCATTACTTGCAAAGATTCCTGTGCGTAGACTTTTAGCAATGAATCACTTAATTGAGCCTTCATGGTCTTTTGCGCCTGACACAACAGGTTATATTCATTTTGTCATTCAGGCCTCTGTCTAATTATTATAATTAGATATTTAAGAACATAACAGTGAGCATCTGATAATCTTTTATACATGATTACTCTAGGGGAAAATCATGTAACACTGGGATCAGAAAGATGGCTGTTTCTAATGCACTTCTATGAAGTGCAATGCCCATAGGAGTTTCCTTGCCACCATGATGCAGAAGAGCATTATGCCTTTTCCTACAAGAGATGAAAGCACAGGCATCTAGGAACTGGTCCTGTCACAGCTAACTATGGAAAAATGTAAATATCTGGCCCTGATGCATCGCATTGCTGTGTGAGGAAGACTACTGGAAAGGTTTGGGTCCACCTAGCACAATCTTGTCCTCATTTTAAATGACAGGGATCCTCCATACTTTAATTCTGGAGTAATACCCAGAATTTACATTCAGAAATGTTAGAGAAGCTAAGTTTCAAATGTGACTTCAGACATTGCTAAATCTTTCCTATCTCTTCCAAGGGATCATTAAATCTGAATTTTAAACTAAGTATCCTGCTTTTTCAGAAAAAAAAACCCACTAATCCCATTTTTATAAGGAGCCAGCATGATTCATGACATGAGGTTCATAAAATGCTAGTCAGGCATTAGTCAACAGATGTCTCTACAGAAGGTCGATGTCCAGTGTCTCCTGCAGCACAATCCATAGAGGGCAATTTCTGGCAACTAGAGGGGAGGGGACATGTCCAAAGCAGCTGATGTAGCAAAAAGAAGGTAATTACATCTCCGGTTATGTCAGGAAGCAATTGTTAATGCATTGTGCTACATTATATCCTCAGTCATAACAGTATTGGGAGAGATGGAAATTTGTAAAACGGAGAGGAGGGGAGGAGAAGAGAGGAGAGGGGACGGATAGGAAAGGAGAGGAGAGGGAGGGGAGAAGAGAGTGAGGGGAGGGGAAGAGAGGATAAGAGAGGGAAAGGAGAGGGAAAGGAGAGGAGAGGGAGAGGAGGGGGAGAGGAGAATAGAGGAAGAGGAGGAGAGGAGAGGGAGAGAATAGGAGAGGGAAAGGAGACAAGAGGGAAGAGAGGGAAAGAGAGGAAAAGGAGAGGGAGAGGGAACATCATGAGGACCTAGCATTTATAAAAGAAAATATGTCAATGGGAATCTCTGTGCCATCATTAGGGTGATGGAGATGGTCCTTCATATATGCAAGAATTGTAATTAACAGTTGGCTGATAACCAGGGAAGCCTTTACTAATTTTCCAGCTTTCGTTTTTAACAAAAGTTTTCTGAAACATTTTCTTCTAGAGATATGAGACAATGTTCTTATTCAGAAAGCTACTGAACAAAAGCCGCAAAGAAAAAGCATTAAATTAATAAAAGTAGAGATGAATTTGGCAAGCACCAGGAATAGAATCTAACACTGGCCTTTTGCTGACAGAATTGCTGGCCTCAGCAGAATCAGGAGTAGACATTTCTTCTTATTATTTTTCCATACACAAATACCAAAGCCAAGCATACTCCATAGGATCAGTACTGGATTAAATTTCAATTGCATTACAGCCCAAGTATGTCCTACAGAATGTACTTTCAGTAGCAAATATTATACATTCAAAATGTATTACTATTCCAACATTGAGACTGTTATAAAATAATGCCTGCTCAATCTGCCTGCCACACATAGAGGTAACATTAAGGCCAGAGAATAAACTTCTTCATTTTTCTATTTGAAATTAGCCTTTAATGATTCAGCACCTGGAGGCAAAATAAAAGAAGCTTTTCACAAAGATCTACTTCCTAGTTTGGCCATTCCTTTCCAGGGGTTACAGATTCAAAGGATTTCAAGCTATTATTATAACCCAGCCTTACGTAAGTCTTTTGGTTGCTGAGCACATTCAAAGCTAGCATATTAAAACTCTCAGAATAGCCATAATCTGAAAGGAACAACAGAATAGCTTTTCTGTTTGGTTGTTACTCAAATCAGTTCCATTCATAAAACCAGAAGGAATATACTTGCAAAAATCTGCAATAAAATTAACCACATTTGAAACAAATTCCAGAGCTACTCATTAAATAAGTGTTCCTTTGGAAATTCCCTGTTGTTATTCTGTTATTTAGGGGAAAACGAGCACATGAAAAGGGCTTTTCAGAAAGTAATTAAGAGTTGGATTGAATACTATTTTTTCAAAACAGTACAGTCTTTATAACCATATTCTGCTTCATGAGAATATTTATTTCTACATGTTTTGGACTGTACAAAAGATACTGCTTTCCCTTTTTCTCCTTTCATTCAGTGAACAATATTCCATAGAAAAACCTCAGAAACATATCAGAGCAAGTCAAGACATGTTCACCTAGTTATGTGATGAAAGATGTTTGTTAAGCTGTCTTCTCATAGGCTTACCTACAGGCCCATCCGAGGGTTAACAATAATTATCAAATTTACATGTGTCTATAGATTTAAAACCTTTGGTAGAAACGACTGCAAAAAAAATATATGATAGAGCGGTTCACAGTGTGAAGAAATGGGTCTTTTGAATAACTGTAATTCTGCTTTAAGTTGCTGTTATTACAGTCATCTGACAGGGGTGGGCTGCTGGGGGTTTTCAGGGGTTTGGGAGAACCACTAGCTAAGATTCTGTGCAGTTCGGAGAATCCCCAAATCCCACTCCTGGCTGGCTCCACTCACCCCTCCCCATCCCTCCCAGGAGACTCCATGTGGTCCATTTTGGATGCAGGTAAGTGTAGGGCATGTGCAGAGGCTCAGGGAGGGTGAAAAACAGAAGTTTGGGAAGGCTGGAAACAGGCCCATTTCTGGCTTCCAGGGGGCCTCTGGAGCCTGGGGAAGCCGTTTTCGCTCTCCCGGAGGTTCAACAAAAGCAAAAACACCCCCCTGCCACTGTGGTGCAGGAAGCTGGGCCCCAACGAGGACACACCCACCATGGCCACGCCCACCCAGCAACCGGGCAGAGAACCCCTTGATAAAAATTTTGAAGCCCACCCTGAATCATCATTATTAACACTGTTAAGTATTCATCCCAAATGCTGTGACACAATGAACTTTGGATAACATACAATGGCTTATTTTAGACCTACAGGCTGCCAGGATTCCTGCCTAGTTTTTTCACATAGTGAACAGCAAATACTTAGAAAAAATTGGTGGTCTCTCTTTAAGGCAGAAATGCAGAAGAATGAATTGGTGAAGAAGTGACCTATATTTTAATTGTGTTGAAAAATATGTTATCCTGCCCCACACAGTTCATCTCATTCACACTGAATAATGGCATAACTAATGAAAAAATAGTATTCCATACACCAGCACATGACCTAATACTTGACATTTCTCACTTTCTCTAGATTGAATCTCTTCCATCAGTTTTTCTGCTTTGTAGATGCTCCAAAATTCGCTTACTTGAATTTGCTTGTCCATGCAGTTCAGGAGAAACTAAGACCGTCACTCATTTACTCTTGTGTTGCAATTTTTACAGGGATCTAAGAAATTCCATTTATTTAATCTATCTTGCTTCAACATTCCAGAGAGATAGAACTTTGATAGTTTCTACTTTCTGATTCTAATGATAACATTCCTAAAATTGCCCTAGGCTTAGAGATGTAGACAAAATGGGAAAAAGCAAAAAGGGAAAGAAATGAAAAGTAAGCAAATTCTTCGACACTGTTTGGTACATCACTGTTTGGTAAAATGAACAGGTGAAACAGCCAAGGTTCAAGTGGAAAGGATCTCTATTTTCTATTTTCTCTCTCCCTCCCCCACCAGTTTTCTATGACTTTGATAAACTAATAACAATGAATTAGATTAAAAGTAGAGAGGATCAGGAAGAGCAGGACTGAAAGAGCAGCCATAGTTTGTTCTTCTGTAACGCTTATGCAATCTGCTGAAATGTAGATTGATGGTGCAATATGATGGTGAGATTCAGGTTTGCAACACAAGAAAAGACACAAACTGGACCAGGGAAATTCAAGGAGTCAAAAATATTAAGAAGGCAGCTGTGTCCATCAAAACCCATTCTTTTTTTAAAAATGTACACCATATGCATAACTTCAGCTGAAGGTGACCAATACCTTACTGACTTTGTTTGTGACCCTCTGTCTGTGGTTTGCCAGGATTGTACACAACAATAGAAAATACAATAACATGATAATGAGAAAGGACCTTTTGCTAGCCATGAGATAGGCACTTTAATTTCAGGCTGTTCTTAAGAGCATGCTAATATATTCTATTTACCCTGAAACTAATGAATTCATAAAAAGGACCATTTTTTTTCGGTTAATCTAATGGTCCAAGCAAAGAACAGACTTTATGACACCATATTTCAGAATCTGAACATTGGTAATGGCCAAGATCTGACACAAACATAAACACAGACTATAAATTAGAGACAAAGAGAGGACTGGCATTTCAAGATTGCAGGCTCTTTTAAAATTTACTGGATGTGTGTTGAAATTTTAAGAATAACATTATTCCAGCCAACTAGTAAAGGAAAGGTTTAGAATGATTGAGAAGTATAGATCTGATACTTCTGATTAATGATGGATAAATTAGTGTTAATGCATGTAATAAATGTCAAATGTAGTAACTCATTGGATAGCCTCAGAAACACAATAGCAATTTACAAGCTGAATAAGCACCCACAGCTAGTAAGAACAAGAAAATATTACATTCTGCTTGAGGTCAAATATAGTATGAACATTTCGTATATACTGCATCCATTAAAAAATAGCATTTTGTAATCATCATGTATGTCAACAGCAAGCCATAAGACAATCCAAATGTTGTAGGATAATATTTATCTAAGGAGAATGGAGGAAGAGACAGTCACAGAGGAAGAGAAGAAAAAGCAGCTGTTCACCACAGTCATGGAGATATTTGTCTGTGTATGAAATTTGTTAACTCATCATACACTATGCTCTGTGAAAGGAGCATATAGCAAATAATATTTGTGACCATAAGGATCTTAATTCTCATGAAATCTCAAAGGGATTTGGGCAACCTAAGGACCCAGAATTCCACTATATAACCATTTTTCTCCTGACATATATGCCTCATAATTTTTGAGAGAACATAAGAGGGATGAGAGGATTTAACTCATGTGTTTATGCTAGATCTGGGAATTAAATCCATTTATTCAGTAATTTTGAACTAGAAAAGAGTGACCCAATGGCAGACTAACACCTTAACATTATCTGCACTGATTGACAGTAGGTTTCCAGGCAGAGATCAAAGTGTTGGTCATTGTTAATGCTACAGGCTCTTATTTAGCATTACACCAAGAGTAATCAGGCATAGCATTGCCAGGGACTGAAACTATCCATCTCATCAAACATTTAGAGAAGAATTGCTACAAAATCCCTCTGCTGAAAAGGTACAGGGAGAATGTGCTAAGTGGCAGAACTTCCTTACTGTGATCTCCATAATTTGAACCTCAGTTCTTGGATGGCAACATCCTTTCTTTCATGTCAGAAAGTCTTAAGAATCTTATATTCCAGCATGTAATTGGTCTTTATTGATTATGGACAGCCACCATCTTTCTATATAATTAAACCAATAATATTATTTTCTAATGATTAAAACAATTGAGCAGATCCCTAAAGAGAAAGCCAATCCATCAAGCATATTTGTAGAAAGAAATATATCCATCAGGTAGATTCAAGTAAAGGAAGCAGGTTCTTCTGCCTAGGAATCTTTATGGTTTTAACCAACAGAAAGCTAAGGCAAAGCCAATCTACTTGGTGCTGCCTGCTCCTTGAGCAATCTATGTAGGTATGGGGAGAAGGAAAATGTTCATGAATGAGTAAAAGAGAGGAAGGGTGACTTTGACATAAGTGAGAAGAGCAGACAAAGGAGGGGGAAGAGGAAAGGAGGGGGAGGAAGGTGGGAGACCAACCAAAGGGCTAAGAGAAAAAGACAGGGGAGAAAATGGAAGGGGGCTTTATTTGTCTTTTGCTCTCTGTCTACTCTCTGCTCCACTGTGCCTTTACTGCTACCAAGGCCAAAGGCATATATGCTGGGCCTGGGATGTTTGGTTGTGTGTGTGGGGGGGGAGATGGGGGAGAGTTGAAACCATGCAGCATAAGCAGACATTTGGAAAAAGAAAAATGTGTATGATGAAAGAAAAAATCAAATAATACAACAATATTTGATTGCATTCAAAATTAAGACTAGTAGAAGTAAAAGGAAGGAATATAAAGTGGTTTAATTGATCAAGATTTTAAAAAGACATTTTTGCACTGTTCTGGCATCCTTTTCATACTTTTCTTTCCACCCTAGGATTGAAGAGTTGATGTTTTATTGATTTGCTCATAGATAAGAGATGGGATATGTGACGAAGAGATGCTTGTTTAACCTTACAGAGGGTGAACAGTTATTAAATTATTTATATGTTTGTGATCAAGGTTGGAAGTTACTTCTTTACACATATTTTTGAAAAATCCTGGAGTATCTTGTGCTTTTTAATAAAATCCATACAGGACTAAAAGCTGAAGATGGATGGACAAATGAAACCCGGAATGAGACTGTTAAGTTTGGAACTGAAGTGTACAGGCCAGTATAGGCACAGCCTTCATCACACACAAAATGTAGTTATTGATCATGAGAAATGTGTACTTTAATGATTAGGTTTGTGGGCTGCCAGTCACAAGGAACCAGGGGAAACAAAACTTTTATAGATCCTTGAATCTAAACCAAAAAAAAAGGACTTCAGTAAAGATGCAAAGAACTAAAGGGCATAACCTTTAAGAGGAGAAGAGCTAGCAGGGAACAAAGAATTGATGGCTCTAAAGGGAAAGAAGAACGGAGGCACAAAGATACATAACCTAAATGTCAGAGCATTAAGCTGGAAATAGGAGCCAGATACAAAGCAGGGTCATGGAGGTATATCATTTTGACCCAAAACCAGGGTTTCAGGAGATTGGGGAAGCATAAGTTCATAAAGACAGGCCATTGTCAAGACATAGATTATAATTCGAATCTCCAGACTAGGCATTTTAAACAATAAGATGTCTTCAAGGCTGACCTTATCTTAACTGACACCTAAAGAATATAGGTTAATTCTAGATATAAATATATATAAAGAAATCCTTATATCAAAGGCAAAAATGTATTTGCTTTGGTAGTAGCAGTACCATTTCCAGTAGTATATAATAAAACAGTGTCTCTGATTACATTAAAAGTTAGGTGGCTTATTTGGGTTTAGTTCCTTTAGCCATTGTGGTTTAATAGCATTATTTGAAAACTAGGCTACTAAGAGCTCTCAGAATGTCTTAAAACAGGGCTGTCAAACTCCCAGCCTGCGGGCCGGATGTGTCACACACTAGCCATGCCCACACCTGGTTTAGCGAAGGGTGGGGGAGTCCTGATACATCACTTGACACCGCCGGGATGATTTGAGTTTGACACCCCTGCCTTAAAATGTACTTACTGTTAACAAAATTATTGATTATTTGTATATTTCCATATTGATCCTGTGCTAGGACATCTTTTAAGTTTTCATACAGCATCTTAACTCTTTAAACCATCAAGATTATCATTCTGCCATAAACTTCAATGAACAGAATTATTTAGCATATTGTTAATGCTATAATATGCTGCCTAAATTTGTCAATTCTTTGTAAAACCAGTCAACTCCAGTAAGGTTTGGGCAATTGCAACCTCAAAAACAGCTTTGTTTCACTATAGAAAGTTTTGCTTAGCCAACCAGCAATTCTATCTCTTCTCTGCTGTTTCAGAATAGCCCTCCTATCTCTACTAAATTAGTTTGTATGCTTTCAACCCCTCCAAGTATTTAGCTGATGTTTTAGTCTTATTTGGTCAACAGTGCATGTCAGATTCTAATCTTAATTGCTGGTTTTGAACAAGATTATGGACTTCTGGAACAATACTTCTTGACCTTCACTAGACCCATAAACCCAATCTCTGGTAACTTGACCCTGGATATACTCTGACAGAAATCAGGATTTGTTTGTATTAATCTTGCCTAAATTATTTGTTTTACCCATTGTGCTAAATTATGGTTTGTCTTACACTGGTTGCAAAACAAGCCACAGAAGCTTATATATCATCCAAAATTCAATAAAACACATTTTGGCTTAGGGTACTATATAAATTCAATTACAGCAAGACTTTCAAGAAGCTAAGGTTAAAAGTAAGACATGGTACAATGCATGAATTCAATATTTCTTCCCTGGGATAATCTTGGTTAAAGTCAAGGACTCTTTTTGCCAACTGCTCTACTTAAAAGATAACAAGCATCACTTGGGGGTATCTGCCCATCTATATTCACTGAGGACAATATTTACTTGCCAAGCTGTACTGTTTTTTTAGTTACATTTCAGATATGAAGATATGTAAAGGCATACAAATAATACTTAGCATCAAAAATGTTAAATATACTAGGATCTGCACTGCCATAAGCAAACAGTTCATCTTGCTTCAGTATATGATTACTGCCACAAGATTATGATATGTAAGGAGATGGAAAAATTTAGCACTACCCGCTGTGGAACAATGATTGGTTAAATTAACAGATTTTGAGAAATAGATTAACTTCTTTAATTAGAGAAAAAGCACTATCTACATATACTGGTGACAGAATACCTCTTAGGAATTCTTGTGTAAAATGAAAAAAATAAATTGTGATTTATGGTTTTGATGATTAGACAAGATAGATTATAGAAAGAAGGCTAGTGTGATATAATTCTAGAAAGAGAGAGGTTAAAGTATAATTGTACTTATAACTGCTGTGAAGAATATTGGAAACCACTGCTTTGAATCTTTTCTTTCTTTCTCTTTCTTTCTTTCTTTCTTTCTTTCTTTCTTTCTTTCTTTCTTTCTTTCTTTCTTGTACTTTTGGTTTCTCTTTTTTTCTTCCTTAATGTATATTCATTTGTATTTGTCAGAACTGCCATTGTGTGCCAGCTCTCTGCAATCACTGCAATACCAGTCTGCCATAAACCCTGGGGGAGGCTGAGACGGAAGGGAAACGCCTGCAGGGAAAGTGAAAGCTAAAAGAAACGGCCTTCCTAAGATGGCATTTCAAGGTTGCTTTGTGATGAAAAGAATGCTGCTGCAAGTCAGCCTACGATCAGAGTGGCCATTTCCAAAACATCTTTGAAATTGATTGGACAGTGGGGGACAAGCAATCGGAAGTGCTTAAGCAGGGGGAAGATTTCACTTGGGGTTTTGGCGTGAAAATTTCAGTTCTGGCTTTGCACTATTGTATTTTACTTGGCTTCTAGTAAACTATACCTTTCTCCATCTGATGGTGTTAAACATCATTCTTACTTAAGGGCTCAAGCTGAGGCAGGTCTGAAATTATTAGATTTTACGTTCTATTTCTAAAAGGTTTAATAAAAATAAAATAAAAATATCTGTGAAGAAACAGTTCAACCTGAATCAACATTTGTTTTAATTGAATGTGGAAATAAATATCACAGACACAGTTAGGTTATGTGAAATTTGCAAACTGTGCTTACAAAGATGTAAGTATGAGAACTGAACAAAAAGTAATACCTTCAATGCTGTGATTCACCAATTGATGGCAGTACTGACAAGCTGGAGAGTTTGATATGTTCTTTGACATCCATTCTTACTTCAGTTGGTGGGGAGTTACAATAAGGTGTTGTTGTTCATGTTTATCAAATTCAAGTTTTTATATTGATGACTATGTGTTACTGAGCCAAAAATATAAAGATAGTGATCCAGAAAAAAAAACTGATTTGTGTAATCAAGAACTAGGTACATAACTTGTGACAGCAGCCAATGAGTTTCACAGAATTATAGAATTTCACATGAGAAAGGTTGATGAACCGATCAAGGACAATCATGGATCATGAAAAGGGTAATTGTTGTTAAGCTTGGCATTTTACAGGAAGGTGTGGTTATATAATTTATTTTTTTCCAGTCGTGTACAGTTTGCCATAATGAGTTACTTGCATTCTGACAGTTTCAAAATGAAAGTTTCAGAAATTGAAATTTGCCAGCATTTATCACACTATAAAAATGAAATGAGGAATTTTTTCACAGTATCCTGACAGCTGATAAAACATGAGTTCCTCATTATAAACCAGAAACAAAGCATCAGTTTCTGGAATATCATCACAAAGTTTCACTTGCAAAAAAAAATAAAAATAAAACAAACTCAAGCTTCAGCAGAAAAACTCATTACTGTACTGGGGTTGTTTTGTGGGTTGTTGAGGTTTATTTTTTTGAGACACATATAGTACAATTCACATAGATTTCACTAAACCTGGCACCACTATATCAATTTAAGAGTGCTACACTGCAACATTCAAAACTTTGAAACAACAATTAAGCAGAGTTCAGTAGCACAAGTATAATTTTTTATGCAGTGTAACAATGTAGGCCATCACTTTATAAACCATCAAAGTGACAATTGCAAAGTTGGATCTCACTGTCTTACTCCATCTGCTGTTCAGTCTACACTTGGTGCAATGCAACAACCTTTTCACAAAACAAAAAGAATACTTTTGTGAACATCTGTTTGATTCAAATGAGGAGATGGGAAGAATTTTCAGGATCTAGTTGAACAGACAAACTATATTCCGTAAATACTCTAAGAAACTTATCCACAATTGACAGAAGTGCAATGAATGGAAGTGGTTATATGGAAAAGAAGTAAAACCATAAAAATAGTTCATTTCAAAAATTATTTCTGTGTTTCATGTATTAAAATATTCCTATTTAAAAGATGGAGGCATTACTTTCTATTTAACCCCGATATCATTATGATATTCTATTACATAAAAGTAGTCACTAATTTATTAAAAGCAATCACTAAACAGTCACTTTGGTTCTCTTTATGGCAGACCTCCCCAACCTCTCAAGCAGACAAGAGAGACACAACAAGTTGGACAACTTCCAGCTACCATATTGATCACCAATATTACAACCACCATCTCTGCTCTTGCCTTGCATAGTTATCAGAAATTGTGAAGATGCTGCAACTTCAGGACTTGGTATCCTTAATGTATATTTCTCAATTTTTCAGCAAGAAGAAAATTAATAATCAAGAGAGGCATTTTCTATTAGCAGATGGGTTTTTTTACTCACAATATTAAAATGCAAACTCCAAAAGAAGAAAAGGATTTGAATGAGAAGAAGTTTGAAAACTGCAGGCTTGTTGGAGAAGTTTGAAAAGGAAATGGATTCTAAAGACTTGGGGTTGACAGAACTAAATGATGAACTTAAGAAGATTGATGGAGACTGGTGAATGGACTTATTACCTTGTATGCAACTGGAAAAGGTTTCTTTGAACAACAAATGCTTTGGTGATATATACAACAGATGATTTTCCAGGAATGAGACCCAAATGTTGGGGAAATGCCAGGAAAAATTAAAATTTTAAGGAAAAGTTTTATCATTAATAATCAATTGGGGATATGTGAACCTGGACAGACCCAAGATAACAATTGTGATGGCCTATAGTAGATTAGAAGCTATTGTAGACTTTCTTCAAATGATATACAATAATGGATTGTTAACAAAGGACTTTGAAGTTTAACCTAGTGGTTGGCTTTACTGTTAACTACCTTTTTTTTGGAGTATAAGATGCACTCTCCCCCCTTTAAAGAGGGTGGAAATGTTGGTGCATCTTATACACCAAATACAGTAATTTTTGGCTTCTGGAAAACCCACCCCACATGTCCCATTGTTTTTCATAAAAACAGGGTGCACAGAGGGTTTGGGAGGCCTGCCGGTGCTCCTAAGGGCTGGGGAGGGCAAAAATGCAATTGGGGGGTGGGGGTTGGAAGGCAAAAACAGGCCCATTTTTTTGCAAATGCAAAAGTGAAAATGCGTTTTTGCCTTCCCCAGCCCTCAGGAGCACTCTGCAGACCTCCCAAACCCTCTGTGTGCCACATTTTCACCCAGAAAATAGGCAAAAGGGGTCAGTCTTGGCCTCCCAAACCCCCTAAGAGTGCCATTTTTGCTCTCACCAGCCCCCAGGAGCACTCTGCAGGCCTCCCAAACCCTCTGCAAATGCCAGTTTTGTGAAAAACAGGCGGGGAGGGCAAAAACTTTTTTTCTTGTTTACCTCTTCGAAATCTTGATGCGTCTTATACTGCGGTGCCTCTTATAGTCTGAAAAATATTGTGTGTGTGTGTGTGTGTGTGTGTGTGTGCGCCAGATCAAATTGATTGGGTAAATAGAGTTGAAGAAGTTTTGTTGCCCTGTTTAACAAGGACGAGGGAATATTATTCTTGAAATATATTTATCAGTATTCAACTTAGAGGGACAATTTATGTATATATGGGGTTTGTTTGTTTGTTTGTTTTGTATCATTTTTCCCATGTACATTTGTTTAATGTGTTTTTTAGTTTTGTTTTGTTTGAAGAGAGACATTTTCTTAATAGCATTCCATGCTGGTTGTCACTCAACCCATTCCTCTTCTCAGAAATTTAAAATAATTCATTGATAGTATTTGATCAGAAGTAAACAGCTGATGACTTTTGTACAGACCTGATTACCATACCTAGGATTGAAACATTTTTTGCCTCTCCAAAGCAGGATTTATTCTTCATGTATTGTAGAGGTTACATGGGATAATCTGAATTTATAAATTGATTAGCAACAGCAATGTCAGAAATCAGAATATGTCAACTTGTCCCGCTATGGATTTTTATTTTATTTTTTTCTGAACAAAAGCTGATTCTTAATACCTAGGATTTCATATTCTTTTTTAAAGGCAGTACAATAGAGGATGAAGGAGAAAGAAACAAAATAATATAAAGCAGCAATATAATAATAGCTGCATTATTATTGGAAAAAACCAATATTGTCCCCTTTGTTTTTCACTGCTATATTTAATAATGTGGTTTGGATGTAATGCACAAAATGATGGTAATGAATGAGTTCAAAATATATAGAGGAACTTTAATTAGATGTTTACATGTTTAGAGTCTGGGAAATTTTGGATGAGCCACTAAAAAGGGAAGGAGGACCAATAATTTCCAGCACTTCAGCACCATTATATTTGCACATTGATTATTATTATTTATACTGTAAACTTATAAGTCCTTCTGAAGTAAGCTGTCTATACATTGGATTTAAATATTGAAATCAACCTGGTGATCAATACCCTGTAGAAGGTTATTGCAATTATTAAATGAGATAAGACTTTTCATAATAGCCTGAGTTCCAATAAATTTATTTACTTATTGTGGCTACCAGAAATAAGTTTCACTAAAAATAAACCTTGAGGGTTCATGGAGGCATCATGCAAAGGCGAAATGATAGGCCTTGAGGGTTTTACATGTTATTCATAGTGGTCTGAAACATAATAGATTTCCTTATATCTTTTCAGTTTGAAAAAGCACAGATCTTAGCCCTTACTTACTATTTGTATCTAATTATATATTTTCCATCCTGATTTTCACTGATGAAACAATTCCAGAGTTATTTGGAAAGACTGCTCAATCCAGGGTCCACATATTTCAGGTTCAGGTGGAAATGAATGGGCAGTGGCAGATGGTTTTATCTATAATGAATGACTGAGAAACTAATTCTCCTAGTTTATCATCTGCTGTGCTGAGAGTATAAACCTCCTGGTGCAACCCTTTATGTTAGTGTATGACGAATGCTTTGGCATGCACAGCAAAAGTTCACATGTAGCACTGCGACAGTCAAAGACACACAACACCATACATGAATCTCAATCTCGAAAGAAGCTTGATGACAGCACCTCCTATGATTAGTTAATTATTATCCCAGATATTTTGTTCTTCCTCCTTGCTGTTTTTCTGAAATGATGAATGTAGCTATAGTAGCAGCAGAGTAACATCATAAAAAAAGTTCTGTCCTCAGTTATTTTTGACTCATCTTAAAAACACTGACTGCAGCTGCCACATCATTTTCCTTTCGTAAAAAATTAAGGATTGGGAGGGATTGGTGAAACTAGTTTGTATATATCTGGCCTGCGGGTTGCTTAGATCTGGCTCACAGGGCTGCCCTAGAAACAGTGAAGGACAGGCCCACCATGCCTCTGCCAGTGAAAATGGACCTTTGGAGGATTGCGTGTGGCCCTCCTCAGCTCTGTTTTTGCTGGCAGAGGGTTGCAGGAGGCCATCACAGCCAAAAATGGAGCTCAAGAGCCCGTTTTCAGAGGCAGACTGTCAGGCCAGCACAGGTGCCCCTGCCATGAGTGATGTTTCAGTTTCAGTTTCAGTTTATTGGGATTTATATGCCGCCCTTTTCCCTGAGGGGACTCAGGGCGGCTTACAACCACAGGGGAGGGGAAGTGCAAGGTCAAAACAAACAATTAGTGAACAAAAGAAAAATGATAAAACACAACTTTCATTCAGCAATCAAACACTCGGGCGGGTGATTGGAAACCTATTCCCAGGCCTGCTGGGAGAGCCAGATCTTGAGGGCTGCGCGGAAGGTCTGGATCGTGGTGAGGGTGCGGATCTCCATGGGGAGCTCGTTCCATAGGGTCGGGGCAGCAACAGAGAAGGCTCTCCTCCGTGTGGTCGCCAGTCGGCATTGACCGGCTGATGGAATTCGGAGGAGGCCTAGTCTGTGCGATCTAATTGGTCGGTTTAGGGAGGTAATCGGCAGAAGGCGGTCTCTCAAGTACCCAGATCCACTACCATGGAGTGCTTTAAAGGTGGTCATTAGTATCCTGAAGCGCACCCGGAGACCAACAGGCAGCCAGTGCAGCTCGCGGAGGACAGGTGTAACGTGGGCGAACCGAGGTGCGCCCACTATCACTCGCGCGGCTGCATTTTGGACTAGCTGTAGTCGCCGGATGCACTTCAGGGGCAGCCCCATGTAGAGCCCATTGCAGTATTCCAGTCTGGAGATCACAAGGGCTCGAGTGACTGTTGTGAGGGCCCCCCGATCTAGGTAGGGCCGCAACTGGCGGACCAGGCGAACCTGGGCAAATGCCCCCCTGGTCACAGCTGACAGCTGGTGGTCAAAAGTCAGCTGTGGATCCAGGAGGACTCCTAAGTTGCGGACCCTATCTGAGGGGTATAAAATTTGACCCCCCAGCCTAAGCGTTGGTGTATTAGCCAAATTATTGGGGGGGAAACACAACAGCCACTCGGTTTTATCCGGGTTGAGCACCAGTTTGTTAGCACTCATCCAGTCCTTAACGGCCTCCAGACCCTGGTTCATCACGTCCACCGCTTCATTGAGTTGGCACGGGGCGGACAGATACAATTGCGTATCGTCCGCATATTGATGGTATTTTATCCCGTGCCTCCGAATGATCTCGCCCAGCGGTTTCATGTATATGTTAAATAGTAGGGGGGATAAGACCGAACCCTGGGGTACCCCACATGTTAGGGGCCTCAGGGACGATCTCTGCCCCCCGACTAACACCGACTGCGACCTGTCCGAGAGGTAGGAGGAGAACCACCGCAGAACAGTGCCTCCCACTCCCACCTCCCGCAGTCGTCGCAGAAGGATACCATGGTCAATGGTATCGAAAGCCGCTGAGAGGTCAAGGAGAACCAGGATGGACGCATAGCCTCCATCTCTGGCCCTCCAGAGATCATCGGTCAATGCGACCAAAGCGGTTTCTGTGCTGTAACCAGGTCTGAAGCCGGACTGGAAGGGGTCAAGATAGCTAGCTTCCTCCAAGGCCCGTCGAAGCTGAAAGGCCACCACCTTCTCAACAACCTTCCCGATAAAGGGAAGGTTGGAGACAGGACGAAAGTTGTTTAAGATGGCTGGATCTAACGATGGTTTCTTTAGGAGGGGTCTCACCACCGCCGTTTTGAGTACGGCGGGGAAGTGCCCCTCCCGAAGGGAGGCGGTGACAACCGCCTGGATCCAGCCATGTGTCACCTCCCTGCTGTTAGCCACCAGCCAGGAGGGACACGGGTCCAGAATACAAGTGGAGGCACTTACAGCTCGGATGGCCTTGTCCACATCCCCAGAGGCAACTTCCTGGAACTCAACCCAGAGTTGATGTGGCAGATGATCCTCCTGTGTCTCAGCTGGATCTACTGCGGTGGAGTCCAAGTCCGATCGAAACCGAGCTACTTTGTCCGCCAAGAATTGAGCATAATCCTCAGCCCTACCCTGCAAGGGGTCTCCTGCATCCCTCCTATTAAGGAGGGAGCGGGTTATCCTGAACAGGGCGGCTGGGCGTGACTCGGCGGACGCAACCAAGGAAGAAATATATGATCTTTTTGCAGTTCTTAATGCTCGAACATAGTCCTTGGTGCAGGTGGTTAAGAGTGCTCGGTTTGCCTCGGACTTATCCGACCTCCACTGGTGCTCTAGGCATCTCCTCCGGCGTTTCTTCTCCCGGAGTTCCTCGGTGAACCAGGGAACTCTCCGGGATCCACTGACCCGGAGGGGCCGTAGTGGCGCAATCCGGTCGAGAGACTCCGACGCCGCCGAGTACCAGGCGGCAGCCAGAGTCTCCGCCGAACTGTGGGCGAGGGTATCAGGAATAACCCCAAGCTCCGTCTGGAACCTCTGAGGGTCCATAAGTCGCCTGGGGCGGAACCACCTGGTCGGTTCCTCCTCCCTACGGTGGGGGTTTGGCCTCCGGAAGTCGAGCCTCAGTAGGCAATGGTCTGACCACGACAGGGGTATGATCTCATTACCCCTCAGACCAAGTTGAACTGGCCACACCTTTCCTGGCCACGCCCCCCTGGCCCCCAAGGTCAAACACAACCCTTATGCGGCCCTCAATGAAATTGAGTTTGACACCAGTGGTACAGCAAAATAAGCAAAGCTGGCTGAGGAATTCTGGGAATTGAAGTCCACAAGTCTTAAAGTTGCCAAGGTTGGAGATTCCTGCCATAAAAGGTAATTTGTAAATAAGGGCAGGGGGTGATAGAATTTGAGTATTGGGAGATGTAATTAGAGGTGGGGAATAATGTATTCACTTTGGACGTTTTGGATAGGTTGTGACAGCCTGAATGCTAAGCCAATGAGAAAAAGTGGGAGGTAAATTTGTTATGGCAATAGGAAACATAAGGAATACATCGATGATTTCAGGCGTATCAACTGTACCTGTAAGTGCATGGTGCACCCTCTTTGCAAAGTAGTAAATAAAATTACTATTGGTTTCTCTTGTGTATTTTGGCTGGAGATTACTTATTTCAAAGCTAGACAACGTATTGCTAAGTCCATACTCTACATGCAAAAACACTGGATTATAAGCATTTTACATTTAAGTGGGATTTCCCATTATTTAGCCATTTAACACTCTGCTTATGTTCAAGAGCATAACATTTAACAAGAGTGCTTGCAGATTCTATATATACATAAATAGCTGTAGAATGTATTTATTCTCTGTAATTCTACAGAGAATTCTCTGTAGAATGTATTTATGAAGTATAACAAGGTAATTATCCAGTAAAATGTTTTGCTATGAATTGTAAGGTCAAAAAAGTCACCAAAATTTATGTTTGGTTACTGCTGCTCATAACCTCTTTCCAAGAAGCAGGTCTGCCAAGGGCACAGAGAAATCTAATTTGCATCTTTAGATGTTAAGACATTTGAGAATAAGCATACCAGGTATCAGAAAAAGTGAAGAATCTTCAGAAGCCGCATATGCTATAATAGAAAGTGAGAAAATGGTGAGTTAAAGAGCATGGTAATGCAAACAATGGAAGACACCCTATCAAAGGAGCCAGAATGAAGTGTATTTTCTGCAATGAATCAATAAATAATTGTGTATGGCAATATATTTGGAAAGGCATAAACAAATTTGCAGCAGTGTATTCACTGAATTTAAACTGGAAATCCTGAGCTTTCAGTAAAGATGGCCGTGTATTCTAACAGCTTTTTGGCTAAGTATGTCTTTTCACATCAGGTTCCAGATCTGTAGAAATTCAGATCACTGCAGAAGCTTATAACCAGCAATTCCTACAGTCCCCCAAGCTTTTTGAGGTAAGATGGAGAGAATGCTCTTTGCCATTTATCCATTCAGTCCTAGAGCATTAGGTAGCACATATGTTTTTCACATTGTTTTTTGATTAAAATAAGATCTTATATTGTGCTTTCAAGCTGATATATTTACAGTCTTCCTTAGGGTATCTGCAAGGAGACGGCCTTGCCAGGCTTGATGTAGGAGAAATGATATTAGTAAAAGCAAAGGCGCGCTTGTTGAAAAATTAGTACCTCCTTGGTTGGATCAAGGTCTTTAGAGAGGAAGCACATAATGGCAAATGAAACAATGATGTGAATGGAATTCAACCAGCAAGAAAACACAAGAAGCATTACCAGTATGAAACCCGACAGGAAAGATATTGATGCTGTCCGAAATAATAAAATCGACTGTCTTTGTTCAGATCTTGAATCAGTGCTCTGAAGATGACACTGACCTGTGGCTGATTATGAAGACTCTGTTTATTTTACAGCCTTCAAAAGGTGCTTGGAGTGGGCATTTATCTGGCAAAACTGTCACTAGAATATGAGGGATTACTTCAATTTAACAATATCAATGACATTTGCAAAGTCATATTATCCCATTTAATCCACTTTCATGCATTATCCAACAGATACAGAAATGTGATAAGCCTCATGGCAAATCTAGAACCTAAGTCTCGTAGTCCCGCCAATGAGTATTTCATTACCAAAAATGCCATGTTGAAATCCACAATGAGAAATCAAAACTCAATGGAATTCAAAAATTAATGCTAGTATATTTATCATAATATATCTTCACTCTCGGTAATCCTGAAGCATCAGTACAATTGTGGATCAATCAAAGCTAACAGAACAATAGCACACCAAACACAAATAAAAAATGAGATTTAAAGGGATTTTTCTCCGAGATTTGCAACCCTCAGTGCTTCTCCCACCAAAATCCAAATGGTGATTATCCAAGCAACTTTGAAATAAAGGGAATGTTGATATGTTAAAAATATTGTGAATCAAGGGTGACATACAGTGTTAAACCTCAGATTTCTTTTCTTTTCTATGATACGTTATAACAGTAATCCATATATTCAGACAGTTAATAAATGCTTTGACTAGTCAGATAGTGGATTCCAATAATATATTAGTAATATGAAATTATTATAGGAGAATTTCCTTCTGGTCTTAATTTATTATTTTTTCTCCAATATTTATGCAACTGTACTTCTCATTGAGTTTCATATATCCAACTGTACAAAAGTCTAAAATAAATTGCCACTGCACTTTTTTTCCCATCCAGCACAAAATGTGTCCAGCTGCACGTTAGAATAAAACCTTCATGCTCAGAAGAAAAAAGACATGAAATGGAAGGAGAATCTACCCACATCATTCAAGCTGCAGGTCCTAAATAACTATTTTAGCTAGGCTGGCTGAATTGACTTTATTTGGAATTCTGGGCGATTGATCAATGTTTTGAAATTTGTGATTTCAAATGTTTTGCCTATAATTCTCCTTTCTAAACAAACTTTTTTTCCTGGGACATCAGGCTTCACTTGTTTTAGAAAATAATCTCTTATTAAAACCTGTCCTACATGCAAGATTGCACAGTTTCACAGCTGGCCTTATGTTTCAGGATTGACAGAAGATTTGTTAGTGTCTTTCTGTGGGTTTTTTTTTTTAATGAGAATAGGTGAAGTCCCTTCCTATCATTTTTTTCCCCAGACAGGAGCTGTAGGGAGAAGCTAAATAGAAAAGGTCAGAGCTCCTCAGGTGGACAAACTAAGGTCCATCATGACCCTCGGCATAGCTGCTGGCAGTTTATTGCAATTATTTTTATTGCAGAACCACTGAAGAAATGGGAGTTTTAAACAATTCATTCTCCTGATTTGTAACACAGATGTGAAGTATGCAAGGAGGCGAGAGACATAATACTGTGGTATCAGATTCAAAATATTAATAATAACTCAGCTACATTTAAAGGTTGAGCTCAACTGTGAAAACTGTCCATATTCATTTTATTGGAATTATACTGGAAGGGAGAGACAGCTGAATATCCATGATTTTCATTAACTAGGATTTAGATGTGCTCAATGTTCATTAGCAGTTTGAAAGAGATGGAGTGGTCATGAACAACTAATTGGCTCTCGTGACAAAATAGTAAGAGGCACAGAATGGCAGGAGATAAGCTCTGAACATAACAAAAATGGAATATAATGCAAAACCATCATGGCAACAATCTAGCACAGATTTAGGTGTTTTTAGGCTGATTTGATTTCAAAGGAGCTGAAACACATCTATTCCAAGAGAGATTTTTGCCCATGTACTGTTGAGAGGAAGCCTTCAAAATATTACCAAAAACTGGATTATGTTATTCTGTGTCTGTATTTGTTTGAAAAGGGGGTCATTTTACTTTTAAAGCTAACCAGTAAACTTATTCTATTTATTTATTTTATCCATCCCATTCATCCATCTATCCATCCATCCAATAAACATCCAATAAACACCTTAGTACTGTATAAATGATATATTTTAAATTATGTCCTGGTTTAATATCCCTCTTCTAGTACTGAGTAGTCATTGCAAGTCTGAATGTAATTCTGCCTTCCCTTTTATTTTCTTTTTTTCCCCAAGTAATTTTATTAATTAAAATGTAAAATTAAAATGTAAAAAATAATACAAATCATGTTAAGAAAGATAGAAAAAAGAGTAAAAGGAAAAACTGGGAAAGATACAAAGCATTAAAAAAATAAGAATAAAAAAATAAATATATGAAAAGGGAATTCCCAACCTTCATCACAACAAGCATAAAGAATCTTAGTAACTTTTCACCTCATTTTAAATGATTTCTTCTTCCAAAATCTTCCAAAATGCTTATCTATAAACAAATCCATAAAACATCATTATTTTATGTTTTCTGGAAAAGTCCATTAAGAATTATCAGAAATAACAATATATCTATTTTAACCTTGATCAAATAAACCAACTGTATATTCCTTCCTTTTATGCCTAACCATCTTAAAACCATTAAAATAATGTAGATTTCTTTTTATTTCTTTGTTGCCTCTTCTCATAAGATTCTTCAAAACTTTAACAAATATCTTTTGTAAGACCAATATAGAAAAAATTATCCAGGTCACTCTGTTGGTTTATTGTTGGTTTATTATCTGTCTCTTTTAAAACGAAACATCAGCTGATGTCTTTTGTACGTCCAATGTAACATCATTTTCTATGTCATTCTTGTAATTTACTGTATTTTTCGCACTATAAGACGCACTTTCCCTGCCTGTTTGTCGCTGCCCATTTGCTGCTGCCATTTGCCGCCTCCCGTTCACTGCTACAGTTCGCTGCCACCCATTCTCTGCCACCTGCTCACCACCACCAATCACCCCCACTGCCAATCACTGCCACGTGTTTGCCACCGCCTATTGCCACTGAGTGGCAGCGTTGAATGGGCAGCAGCAAATAGTCAGTGGCAAATAGTCAATGGCAAATGGGCAGCAGCAAATGGGTGGTAATAGGCAGTGGCAGCGGTGATCCCCACCACCTAGAACAGCTGATAGGCGGTATTCCAGGAGGCTGATCCACCCGCCAATCAGCTGTTCAACAGCGAAAGCTTCAGCATTCCTTGGCATAGGCAGCAGATACACAGAGGAGGCAGCAGACACAATGCAAGGATGCTAGCCAGATGAATACTGGATGAATGCTGGGAGGTAGAGGCAGATTTTTTTTCCTCCTCTAAAGCTAATGTGCCTCTTATAGTCTGTAGCGTCTTATAGTGCGAAAAATATGGCATTTTCAACTCAGTCTCTGTGTTATCCAGTAAAACCTGTTCTTTTTCTTTTATAAACAATCTATTCACAGAAACAAATATTGCTGTGGACATTGTTAATATTAAATTCTGGCTTCATTTTTTGAAAGCATCCTTTTGAAATTTCCAAAGTTAGAATATTTTGCTCCATTATGTCAAGTGTATGTGTTCTCCTTTAACTGACATGTTTAGTTTCCTTTAGTGTCCAATTTTTAAAATCTCATCTTATTGGTTTTTTAAAAACAAACAAACAAACAAAACAAAAGCATTTTCCCAGCGAGAAGGATTCTTCATAATTAATTCCAAAATATGATTTCAAATTTATCTGGACTCTGTACATTTGTGGAATTCTAAAATAAAAAATTTAATAAACTTTTTGCTGTTTATTAAAAAAAATAATTTCTTAAGCTTGCAATTAAGGATTGAAGGGAGACTCACCCTATGTTTTCAGATTTGCTACCCCAAAAGTTCCTAATAACTGACAAGTAGTTAATAAGCAATTTCTGAATGTGATTAGAAAAGAAATTAGCAATAGCAATAACACTTAGACTTATATACTGCTCCACAGTAATTCACAGCACTCTCTGAGTGGTTTACAATGTCAGCATTCATGCATCCAAAGGCAGTCTTGTATGCAGGTGGTGATAGAAAGTAGTACTTTCCTTGACAGAATGCATAAAATATTATTAAAAGACTTTTAAAAAATAATAATGCATGTTGGGTAAAGAATCTAATGTGATTTTGTAAATATACCTATGCACTCATTATGGCTCTTGGGGCCCTTGTTGCCTACCCCTGCTAGACTGTAATATTTATTTTTTTAAATATTAAATAAATACATATGAAAATCAGCTTGTGTCGATGATAGCGAATCTATGGCACACGTGCCAGAAGTGGCAGGTAGAGCCCTCTTGCTGGCATGCACACTGTTGCCCCAGGTCAGATCTCTGTGGTGTTTCTTTCGTGAGCTTCTCTTTCCCTGCAAACGATGAAACAGAAGCTCACAAAAAATATATATCTTACCACTTGCCGCACTGCCGGTGTTGGGATGCCCCACTTCTTGCCAGCCAGCTGGTCTTCGGGTCTCTGCTGTGCATGCACGTGTACATGTATGGCATGTGCATGCACACCTTCATGCATGTCCATACATGCTCATGTTCGCGCATGTCCATGCATGCACACATTTGGGCATGTGTGTGTGCAGTTTGGGCACTCAGTATCAAAAAGGTTAGCCATTCCTGGCTTATGTCAGCATTTTTGAAAAGAGAGGAACTGCAAAAGTTCACAGAGCTAGAGTGAATCGCATGCATGAAGTTAAAGTAACTTTTTCAGGCCAAACAATATTTCCACCATAACCTCTTAGTCAAGGTGCTAATGTGTTATTATACAAACCTCCGGTGAAAATATTAAACATCATTTAAAAAATATGGTCTGACTTATTTCTTGACTTATTAACACTTTACAGGAGAAACAGAATATAAAGGTTCTGGTGTTTCAAGGGCTTACAAGTGTAGCTCAAATTTATCATAAGAGCAATATAGTACTTGGGGCCCCAGTATGGCTCCAAGGAATTGCAGCTGTTCAAATGATTCAGTCACTTGACAAAGAAGTCATTGTTCACCTCTGTCATCCAGCATTAGCACTGCTCTAAGCAGCTACTGCTAAGATAGCTCATTCGGAAAATAACCTGACATCATTCAAATTATGGCCAGTGGGGGAAAATGACAAGGCTACCTCTGAGTAGTGAACTGAAAGCTCACTATTTCTATTAAATTGCATATGTGGCCATGAAATCTCCAACAAGTTATGGTAGGTCAAATGCAATCCCTGGAATGAGGACCTCGAATGCTTAGGAATAATGCCTGCTTTTTTTGTCCACCTACTAGGAAAGACAAGGAGTTATCAGCTTGGATATAAAACTCAGAAAGTTGAGGAAGGGACAGCCCAGTTCAAAGAGTTTTGGTTCCATATTAGGCAAAGCAGATGTCTGTGCCACAGCTACAAAGCTACAAACTAATTAGCAGTCTCTAGCCCTGCAGCTCCTATTGAAAGACATATACCATATTTTTCAGACTAAAAGACGCACCAAGATTTCATAGAGGTAACTAAGAAAAAACGTTTTTGTCCTCCCCAGCTCCCAGGAGCATACTATAGGCTTCAGTATGGCTGGGGAAGGCAAAAATGCCCCCATTTTTGCAAAACACAGGTGGAAAATGGGCAGTTTTGGGGGAAGGCAAAAATGCCTGTTTTTGCAAAAAACAGCTCGTATTTTGCAAAAATGGGATGTGGGAGTGGGACTTCGGGAGGTCAAAAATAGCTGTATTCGGTGTATAAGACACACAAACATTTCCATGTCTTTTAGGGAGGAAAGGTGCGTCTTATACTCCAAAAAGTACAGTAATCCGAATTCTTGGGCAAAAATAGTGTCCTTCATCCTGCAGTGAATAAAGGGCAATCCTACAATTGTCTGTTCAGTGCAGGATGAAGGATTCTTCCACATGTTTCCAACCAATATGGGCTTGAGCTTTCTTTTGCCAATTGGGTTCACAACACTTGCTGATGTCATTGCTCCATTTGGTTTTAGGTCTTTTTTGTGAACACTTTTGATGAAGTGGAATCAGTTCTATGACTCCTTTTATAGTCCACCTGCCATCAGTTCTTCCTGCTACGTGACCAGCCCATTTCCATTTCCATTCTTTTACTCTCTTGATGACATCATATACCTTTGTTCATTCTCTAATCCATGTGTCGGTCTTTCTATCTTGTTTTGTTATGCCGAGCATGCATCTTTCTTTAACAATAATAATGTTATTATTCCTAGTAAATAATAATCCAGGTCTTCAACAATGCTGATAGCTTGAATTTAGAGTTTGCATGACTCTTGAAAAAGCACCTTTAGGACCTTAAACATATGCTTGTTGCAGGGGTGGGTTTCAACCGGTTCGCGGCGGTCCCTGCGAACTGGTTGGTCGGCCAACCCGGAAGTAAGTAACTTCCGGGAACGGTGAAGGGCCCAACCGCGCGCCTGCGCTCCTTACCCGGTTTTGACGAGTTCTGCGCTTCCACGCATGCACAGGACGCATACAGCGCCTGCGCGATCCTCCAGGGGCAGCTGAAGCATCACACAGACGCTAGTATGCATGCGTGCGCCGCATGCGTGCGCCGCGCACGTGCGCGAGGACGCCGCCGGCCCCGTTCCAACCGAACCGGTTGGAACGGGGCGAGAAACCCACCCCTGGCTTGTTGTCACAAAAACATGCACATTTTAAAACTGTTACAACTGCAAATATTTCTTTGTTTGTTAATATCCATATATTAGTGAGTGAAGCGTTAAATTGCTGCTATGTGTAAAACGGTTAGAAATGAACCAGATCAACAGTCTCTTTCTAAGCTTAACTATTCCCTCTCTCTTGGTCATTGCATAATAGGTGGTGTTCTGCAAGATCACAGAGACTCCATTCTAGTGATTATTTCTTAATCAGTGGTGGGTTCCTGATCCTGTTCCAACCAGTCCACATGGAGGCGCACAGAATGCACGCACACACACACGCAGCACAGTCATGTGTCATACTGTCCAGCAACATCTCTGTGATGCTCCAGCTGCTCAGTGCTGTACGTGCCGTGCGCATGCATGGAAGTGTCAAAGACTTTAAAGGCAGGTAAGGAGTGAGGGCCTGCGGGCGGGGCCTCTGGAGCACCATACCAGAACGGTACCTGGTGCTCCGGGAAGGCTCCGGTACGCCTGTAACCGGGGCATACCGCCTGCAACCTACCACTGTTTTTAAAACCTCCCACCTATGCCATGAAAGCAAGTTGATTTCTTTTCCTTGTGTGGTCATGGATAGAGCTTTTTTTTAATACTTTTTTTAGTATTTATGCACTTGTCAATTTCTCATCAGTGTGAAAACAGAGAAAGCTGAACAGGCAAACTGAATAGCATTGCTTGAGTTGATACAAGTAGGAAGCCACTGCTTTTGACATAGGAGGAAGGAAAAGAGGAGTGTAAATTTTCATCTTGACAGTGTAGGGCAAATAGGGTGTGACATTAGAAAATGGTTACAATTGCTTATATTCATACTAAGGACACTTGGTTATGTACATTAAACTTTATAGAAACAACCAGGATTCTTTTTTTTGGGGGGGGGGAGAAACTGGAAGAAGAAAAATAGTTATACATCACTTTTTAAAAAAAAAAATCAAGTATTGGCAAATAAAGCCTCCTAATCTGGCTTGCCAGCAGTGATTCTACTTTCCTTCTTGGTTTCTGCCTTTTCCTGCCCACCACAGTATAGGCAGTTTGGGTCCAGGCTACTACAATTAAGTGGATATTGCAATAATGTGAATTTTTTAGTTTCCCGATGCATGTAAAAGTTATTTTTACCTTATACTGTAGTCCATTAAGTGTGTAGTAGCATTATGTCTAAAAATGTACGTATTTTAATTAAAAATACTTTATTGCTAAAAAATGTAATCATCCTCTGTGCCTTCAGGGAGTCATAATCTTTTTGCTGGTAGGGGGTCTTGTTAAAAACAAAAAGCAATATCTGTGAAGCGCCATAAAGCAAAGCACAATAAAAGAATTTGGAAAGGCAAAAAACAGGAGAGAAAAATAGTCCCTATTTTTCTGGAACAAGAACCCAGAAGTGGAAAAGAGATAGTTTTATTGCTTTTGTTGTTCCCTGATGCCCATTAGATCCTGACAATGAGAGGCAATAGCAGAGTCTGCATAGAGGCCATGAATAAGAAATGCAGTTACTACAGAGAACAAGGAACCGGGCAGGAGAAGCTTTGTAACATCTCATTTCACTGATTCAATTTTTTTTAAAGGCAAATCAACGTAAAATAAAAGTTCAGCAATGCTCATTCCAAATCAGCTTGTGGGTTTGGATGCTGCTTGCCTATGTTCATTAAAAGATAAATACAAGCAGCTTTGGATCAAGATTTGAAAACTTTTCACATGTCAGGGTGAAGGGATTCGAGTGCACCTTATGACATCACCTCATATATTTTGTCATCTTGATGTAACTGCAGTGTGCTGTGGATTCAGGTTTTCTAGAATAAATCAAGGTATCTTATGATTAATGATTAACCTATGATTTATGACCGATGACCTATTCCAATAATGGTGAACCTTGCACCCCCACCCCCCCATTGCTGCCTCCGGAGGCTGGAAATGGCCCATTTCCTGACTTCCGGTAGCCCCTGTAGGTCTGTTTTCACCCTCCCTAGGCTCCAGAGGCTTTCTAGGAGCCTGGGGAGGGCGAAAAACAGCCCAACACAAAAACCAGAAGTTTGGGAATGGACTTCCAGGTTGCCCTTTGGACAGTTTTTCACCTTCACTTTCGCTGTTTCAAAAACGGCCAAAAATCAAGGTCAAAAATCAGCTGCGCTGAAGCTGACAGGGCAATGCCTCGCGTGCCCGCAGAAATGGCTCCGCACGTCATAGATTCACCATCATAGATCTATCCCTTTGCTGTTTGTATGTATACTCCATATGCACTGGAGACTTAATTCCTTGGGTGTCCAATTACACTTGGCCAATAAAAAATCCTATCCTATTCTGTTCTGTTTTGTTCTGTTCTGTTCCGTGTTGTGCCGTGCCATGCCGTGCCGTGCCGTTCCATTCCATTCCATTCTATTCTATTCTATTTTTTCCCATCCCATCCCATCCTATCCCATTCTGAACCTGGATAAATGTTTATGCTGATTCAGAACTTATCTTGGCCAGTACTTTGATAAGTGGCCTTAATCAGTTGACAGGCCTACTTCTGAGTCTCCTGCTGGATTACAGTTGATGAAGCTTTTGCTTGCTGTATGGCACTCTTCAGTCTCTCAAATCAGGGTCTCCGGGGAGTATTTGATTTATACCTACATTTTTCTTTTTACTATGGATAAGACCTTCCTTTAGATGATGAGTAACCTACTATTATTGATTTTCAGCTCTGTCTTCTAGTTTCCTCTATCTCAGCACAGAAAGGACACTTCGAAATTTTCACTGACTTAGGCAGGAAAAGCTGCAGAGAATTTGAAACCCAAGAGATAATTCTTTTTCCAAAGTATAACTCTCTACTGTACATTTTAGGTGTTGGTGCTGATGGTATATCTATATATTAAAGTTTCAGAAACCTTATTAAATCAGTATTTATATTTCATATCTTTCTTCATACAATATTCATAAAATTCTCCTCATGGTAGAACAATATGAAAGTAACTTCTATAAGTTTGGCAAACCAGGGAAATGAGAATAAAGCATTTTTTCAGCATCTTATTAATAAGATTAGAAAATATATAATGAATGCAGAAGAACCTGAAATATATCTGATGACCAAAGCTAGAAATGTTTTGAATTTCTTATGAATAATATTTTATTGATCATTTTAAATATTATACTGTATTGTTTTCCATACTAAGAATTTTAAATGAATCTGAATCTAATTTTCTTTTCAAAGCTGGCATTTGTGCAACAAGAAAATAAGTGATACTGAAGTACCTTTTATCTGAATATTTTCTAACTAGGGTTATCATATTCTTAATTTTAAAGCAATGCAGCTTGTCTTATGAATACTTTTGAGGGCAAGTTTCATATATATTTCACATAAATAAATTGATTAATAATTCAGAAATAAGTCATTCATATATTTAAATTCTTGTAAGATAGTTTCTTTTTTAAAAAAAGTTGAGACCAATTAAAAATAGCAGATGAAAGAATTTTAACAAAAATTAGCAACAATCCTTAATGTTCAATTTAAAGCATAAATATCTAACTGCGGTTAGCAGTTGGAGACATAAATGGCAGGGAAGGGAAAATGTGACATTAGATGCTTTTCCCATGATGCTTTTTATTCATGCTTGGTAATTGTTACTTTGTGTTACATCCTATTTCTTTGTATTTAATTATCATAATAAAATGTTTTTGATAAATAATTCTATCATCACCTTCTATACTATGGAGAAATATTCCAGTAATTATGGAATAACATGTTAATGCGTTTTTTTTTAGAGATTTTTAGAGATTTTATTAATATTTGTAGGCCGCCCTTTTCCCTGAGGGGACTCAGGGCGGCTCACATAAAATCGGGGAAGGGGAGATACAGACATTAAGATAAGACATATAATAAAATAATAAACAACATACATTCATCATTCGGGAGGGGAACTATCCTTGTCCCCAGGCCTGACGGGCGAGCCAGTTCTTCAAGGCTGTGCAGAAGGCCTGGACGGTGGCGAGGGTGCGAATCTCTACGGGGAGCTCGTTCCAAAGGGTCGGGGCTACTACTGAGAAGGCCCTCCTCCTTGTAGTTGCCAGCCGACACTGGCTGGCCGATGGTATACGGAGGTTGTTAATAGTTACAAATAATTGGTTTGTGTCAACTTACCTAATAAAGGATGGGTGAATTAATATTTAATTCAAAATATTTCCATTTCCATAAAATCAAACTAGGGTAGTATTATTATTATCGCAACAACAGAATCATATCACAGCGGCCAGTTGTTTCGCCGGATTTGGCATTGGTTACTAGTCGGGCCCCACCCAGGGGCCTAGGACGTCATAATGTATTTTCGTAATATGCGTGCAGATCCAAGCAGTGCGGCTTTTTGCATTTGATGATGGTGATTTTGTCAATTTTTAACTGTTTTAAATGTAATTCCAGTGCTTTTGGAATAGCACCCAGTGTGCCAATTACCACTGGAATTACCACTGCTGGTTTGTGCCATAGTCGTTGAATTTCAATTTTTAAGTCCTGGTATTTTGCAATGTTTTCATGTTCCTTCTCAGCTATCCTGCTATCACCTGGTATTGCAATGTCTATGATTGTGACCTTATTTTTCTCAACCAGTGTGATGTCTGGTGTATTATGCGCCAGTATTTTGTCTGTTTGTATGCAAAAATCCCACAAGATCTTGACCATCTGATTTTCGGTGACTTTTTCAGGCTGATGTTCCCACCAGTTTGTTGCTGTTTTAATATTATAATTTTTGCACAAATTCCAATGGATCATTTGTGCTACTGAATTGTGCTGCAATTTATAATCAGTCTGCGCGATTTTTTTTTCTTTCAATACATTTTATTTATTTCATTTCATTTTCATTTTATACAATCACTTATATACTGTGCGTAAAAAAAAAGAGAAAAAAAAACCCCAACATGACACTTCATTCCCCCATACACCCTCTCTTCTCCCCCTCCAACTTTCATTTCACCCCTCCAGCATTCCCCTCTTCTACTTCCCTTCCCCCTCAGACATCTCCCCCTCCCTCCATCTCACCCTCCTTACATTCCCTCTCACTCCCTCTTTACTTCTCCCTCCTCTTTCCCTCTTCTCCTCGCTTTGGTGTATCCATACATTTCAGTTTGTTTTTTTTTTTTTGTTTTTTTTTAAAAATAAAAGAGAAAAAGAAAAAAAGAAAAAAGAAAAACGAGCCACAGTATACAAGTGAATTCTTATTGTTCTAAGAATTGAAACTGTAATTCCACCCTCCCCCCTCCCCCCTATAATCCCCTCTCCCTAACCCCCTTACGGCTTCGCAGGTCCCATACCCGGCATAGTTCTTTAACAAGCATTTGAGTATAATAAGGCCAGCTAACTTTAAAATTAAAAAAATAAAATAAAAGTAAAGCCAAAGAAAAAAAAAGAGAATAGTAAAAAATACAAAATAAAAAAAACACACACACACACACAAAAAGAAAGGAGAAACAAGAAGGGTCAATAAACCCACTACGTTAACACAGCTTCCCATTATCTGTAAATCTTAAACAATGTAGCTCATTCCAAATTTCGGTTATTTTACTACTTGCAGGGTTTCAAACTGTATTAGAGCCAGGTAAGTTGATCAATTAGGATTCCCCAACTAAAAGTCTCATTGCTTTGTCTATCTATTCAGACCTTTAATTTATCTCTTTTTTATCCGAATATCCAAACCTTCTATAAAACCATTAAACTCAAGTACTTCTTTCATTTTTCATTTCCAACACCTCCCTTTCTATCCTTACCCACCTCCACATGTAAATTTTTTTACCTTCCACCCTGCCTTTATCCATATCCACATATATATTTTATCCGCATCCATTGCTCCTCCCATATTTACTCCACTTTCCTGAAGACTCTCCGACCAATCTTTCTTGACCTTATATTGAAATAGCAACTCAAACAAACATCAGCTTGCATTCTAGCCCCAGGTAGTCTAATTAAGCTTTCGCTACCCTTCCCTCTCCCACGCGCCTCCCAACTCCGTTCGTCCCAGACCACAACTCAAAAAGATCGCAATCTCCGCTCTCCTCGCCTAGGAAAATAATTCATGTGCAATTTGAGTTAGAGTTCAGACAAATCTTATATACAATATGTGTCCACAATCAGCAACGCTTCTTTCAGTCTCCATGTCTCATCATCGATATACAACTTTCCCATTTTATCCCAGACGGAAATCATAAAGCTTTAAGAACATCACTAAGTCTTTATTCTTTAGTCTTCTGCCCTTCCGGAAGAGGAAAGCAACACCCTCCGCCTTGTAGCCACGTGTCTCGCTGTTTGTCTTCTCCTTCTCCTTGTCTCTCTCCAGGTCCGGATGAATCAGGAAGTCCCGCCTTCAGGGTCTCGTAGTAAAATTCTCGGGCTTCACAGACAGAATTAATGCGGTGTTTTTGGTTGCCAAATGTAACTGTAATACCAGCTGGGACTTCCCATTTGTATGGAATCTGAGAATTTCTGAGTTCTTCGGTTAAGAAAGCGTACTCTCTCCTTGTTCTTAATATTTGAGATGGTATCTCTTTAAAAACAATCAAGTCCTGTCCATCAATTCTCAACCTCTTGCTGTAAAGCCTCTGTATTATCTCATTTCTGGATTCCCTTGTGGTAAAGTATATAATTATGTCCCTCGGAAGCTGTCGCTGTTTTGCTACCCACGAATTCTGGCGGTAAATTCTTTGAATCTGCAAATCAAAGTTAAATCCCGGACTTCCCACCAAGCGGCTGATAGCCTCAAAGAAGATCTGTTTCAAATTCTCCTGTTGGTTTTCACGCAATCCTCTAACTCTAATTGCAAAGGCAGTCTTATTATAATTTATCATGACAAGTTGTTTTTGAGCATTTTCAATTTCCTGTTGTAACGTTTGAATTTTGGATATCAAATTAAGATTAGTTTCTTCCAAAAGTTCCAATTTGTCCTCCGTTTCAGCAATATAATCTGTCATGACTGTCATTACTCCGATCATATCCTTCTTTGCCTGAGCAATTTTAGCATCAAATTGATCATATAAATCCGATATCAGTTGATTAATTTCCTGTCTGAAATCATTAAGCGTTTTGAGAAGAAATTCTTGTGTTAACAAATCTCCCGTGGAGGGTGTAGGAGGCAAGGGTAGCGGCTTCATAGCAGTTTTTGGAGATATGTTATTAAGGAAGCGCTTCTGTTTAGATTTGGGAGCCATTCCAGAGTAAAAATAAAAGACAAGCAATCAAGCGAGCCAAAAATCAAAGTCTCTGCTCCCCTCAGTTAATCTTTTAGCAATTAGTACGGAGAAGCCTTCAGGAGGGTAGGGCTGACTAAGTACGTCACATCAAACACAAAAGCTACGAGATCGCCATCTTGTGACGCAGCTAAAAAAGAAAGGGAGCCTTTTGCGAAATTGAAGCTGGTATTTTAGATAGTAATAGAAGAAATTCCTCAGGAATGGTCCCCGCCCGGATTGACTTTTAAATAGCTTAGCTTTGTCCTGGGGGGGGGGGCAATCTGCCTAGGGCTGCAAAAAAGACAGCGCGGAAAACTGGCCGGAGTAAAGGCTCAGCTAATGTTGAACCTCTTCTCCATTCACAGCAAAAAAAAGCTATGAATTACAAAGAGATCCTAACGACTGACCTTCTCCCTGCCCCTTTCTGCCAGAAAGGGGAGATATCTATAGATCTTATAAGATATACGAACCAGAATCCTGACAGGAGCTTCGTTGAGCTCCCGACGGCGGCAGGCTCCTCCCCCCGAAGCCCAAATTAAGTCTGCGCGATTTTTTTACAGCAGCTGAGTATGTGATCAACAGTTTCATCAGCTTCTTTGCAAAGTCTGCATTTGGCATCATCAGAGGATTTTTCAATTTTGGCCTTAATGGCATTTGTGCGGATAGCTTGTTCTTGCGCAGCCAGGATTAGTGACTCTGTTTCTTTCTTTAATGTACCTGTTGTTAACCATAACCAAGTTTGTTCATTGTCCACTTTATCTTCTATTTTTTCCAGAAATTGGCCATGCAGTGCTTTGTTCTGCCAACTCTCCATTCTTGATTTTATCATATGTTTTCTGTATTCTTGTTTTGTCTGTTGGGCCTTCAGTAGTTTTTTCTTCTTTACATCAATTAATAGATGTTCTTGACTTTCTTTTAAATAATCAGCCAGTGCATGTTTTTCTTCTTCAACTGTTTGCTTCACTTGTAATAATCCTCTGCCACCTGATTTTCGGGGCAGGTACAGTCTATCAGTATCACCACGTGGATGTAAACTGTAGTGCATTGTCATTAATTTCCTGGTTTTTCGGTCCAAAATGTCCAAATCAGCTTGTGTCCAGTTAACTATACCAGCTGTGTATCTTATAACTGGTATTGCCCAGGTATTTATGGCCTTGATTGTATTTCCGCTATTCAATTTAGATTTCAAAATTTTCCTAACTCTGTTGGTGTACTCTCGCCTGACAATAGTTTTTACTTCTCCATGCTTGATATTATCCAACTGCAGAATGCCTAAGTATTTGTAGGCTTAATTTTCATTGCATTTAATTAGTTGGCCATTGGGCATTTCAATTCCCTCACATGCAGTGATTTTGCCTCTTTTTATGGATACAGTGGCGCATTTTTCCATGCCAAACTGCATTGAAATATCAGTGCTGAATACTCGGACTGTATTTGTCAATGATTAGATTTCTATGTCTGATTTTCCGTAGAGTTTCAAATCATCTATATATAGTAAATGCGAAATTTTTCAGCTTCTTTGGCTGTTTGGTAGCCTAATTTCATTTTTTTTAAGATTACTGATAGTGAGATCATTGCGATGATGAAGAGAAGAGGTGAAAGTGAATCACCCTGGAAAATTCCTCGCTTGATATTAACCATTCCGTAGATCTCATTCCCTACTGCCAACTCGGTTCTCCATTGTTTCATCGCCTTTTCAGTAAAGGATGTAATATTTTTGCTAATGCCAGTTGTTTCTAAGCATTTTATGATCCAACTATGTGGCAGTGAGTCAAATGCCTTTTTGTAATCAATCCAGACCATATTCAAGTTCGTTTTTCTGTTCTTACAATTTTCTAATATCATTTTATCAATTAGGAGCTGATCTTTTGTGCCCCTGCTCCTTCTTTTGTTGCCTTTTTGCTCTACTGGCAAGATGTTGTTTGTTTCCAAATAATCCATCATGTTATCTGCAATAATGCCTGTGAGTAATTATTATTGTACAATTGTATCACAGCGGCCAGTTGTTTCGCCGGATTTGGCATTGGTTACTAGTCGGGCCCCACCCAGGGGCCTAGGACGTCGTAACATATTTTCGTAATATGCGTGCAGATCCAAGCAGTGCGGCTTTTTGCATTTGACTGATGGTGATTTTGTCAATTTTTAACTGTTTTAAATGTAATTCCAGTGCTTTTGGAATAGCACCCAGTGTGCCAATTACCACTGGAATTACCACTGCTGGTTTGTGCCATAGTCGTTGAATTTCGATTTTTAAGTCCTGGTATCTTGCGATTTTTTCATGTTCCTTCTCGGCGACCCTGCTATCACCTGGTATTGCGATGTCTATGATTGTGACCTTATTTTTCTCAACCAGTGTGATGTCTGGTGTATTATGCGCCAGTATTTTGTCGGTTTGTATACGGAAATCCCACAAGATCTTGACCATCTGATTTTCTGTGACTTTTTCAGGCTGATGTTCCCACCAGTTTGTTGCGGTTTTAATATTATAATTTTTGCACAAATTCCAATGGATCATTTGTGCTACTGAATTGTGCCGCAATTTATACTCAGTCTGCGCGATTTTTTTACAGCAGCTGAGAATGTGATCAACAGTTTCGTCAGCTTCTTTGCAAAGTCTGCATTTGGCATCATCAGAGGATTTTTCGATTTTGGCCTTAATGGCATTTGTGCGGATAGCTTGTTCTTGCGCAGCCAGGATTAGTGACTCTGTTTCTTTCTTTAATGTACCTGTTTTTAACCATAACCAAGTTTGTTCCCTGTCCACTTTATCTTTTATTTTTTCCAGAAATTGACCATGCAGTGCTTTGTTCTGCCAACTCTCCATTCTTGATTTTATCACATCTTTTCTGTATTCTTGTTTTGTCTGTTGGGCCTTCAGTAGATTTTTGCTCTTTACTTCGATTAATAGATGTTCTTGACTTTCTTTTAAATAATCAGCCAGTGCATGTTTTTCTTCTTCAACTGTTTGCTTCACTTGTAATAATCCTCTGCCACCTGATTTTCGGGGCAGATATAGTCTATCAGTATCACCACGTGGATGTAAACTGTAGTGCATTGTCATTAGTTTCCTGGTTTTTCGGTCCAAAAGGTCCAAATCAGTTTGTGTCCAGTTAACTATGCCAGCTGTGTATCTTATAACTGGTATTGCCCAGGTATTTATGGCCTTGATTGTATTTCCACCATTCAATTTAGATTTCAAAATTTTCCTAACTCTGTTGGTGTACTCTCGTCTGACAATAGTTTTTACTTCTCCATGCTTGATGTTATCCAACTGCAGAATGCCTAAGTATTTGTAGGCTTCATTTTCTTTGCATTTAATTAGTTGGCCATTGGGCATTTCAATTCCCTCAGATGCAGTGATTTTGCCCCTTTTTATGGATACAGTGGCGCATTTTTCCATGCCAAACTGCATTGAAATATCGGTGCTGAATACTCGGACTGTATTTGTCAATGATTGGATTTCTATTTCTGACTTTCCATAGAGTTTCAAATCATCCATATATAGTAAATGCGAAATTTTTTCAGCTTTTTTGGCTGTTTGGTAGCCTAATTTCATTTTTTTTAAGATTACTGATAGTGGGATCATTGCGATGATGAAGAGAAGAGGTGAAAGTGAATCACCCTGGAAAATTCCTCGCTTGATATTAACCATTCCGTAGCTCTCATTCCCTACTGCCAACTCAGTTCTCCATTGTTTCATTGCCTTTTCAGTAAAGGATGTAATATTTTTGCTAATGCCAGTTGTTTCTAAGCATTTTATGATCCAACTATGTGGCAGTGAGTCAAATGCCTTTTTGTAATCAATCCAGACCATATTCAAGTTCGTTTTTCTATTCTTACAATTTTCTAATATCATTTTATCAATTAGAAGCTGATCTTTTGTGCCCCTGCTCCTTCTTTTGTTGCCTTTTTGCTCTACTGGCAAGATGTTGTTTGTTTCCAAATAATCCATCATGTTATCTGCAATAATGCCTGTGAGTAATTTGAAGGTTGTTGGCAAGCATGTTATTGGTCTATAGTTTTCTGGTGTTGTTCCTTTAGTTGGATCTTTCTGAATCAAGTATGTTTTTCCAGTTGTCAACCATTCATCAATTTGGCCCTTTTGTAAAATTTCATTCAGTTGCCTGGCCAATATTGCATGTAAACTGGTCAGATATTTGAGCCAGAAACCATGTAATTGGTCACTTCCAGGTGATGTCCAATTCTTTACCTTTTTAACTCGATTTTTGACCATCTCAGTTGTTATTTCTAATACTTGCATTTGTTTGTTGCCAATGCTTTTCTCAAAGTCATGTATCCACTTTGCTTCCTTGTTGTAGTCCTTTGCATTTTCCCACAATTCTTTCCAGAATTCAACTGTGGCCTGTTTTTCTGGTTTTTCACTTTTGGTGTCACCATTTACATTAAGACTTTGATAAAAACGCCGTTGATCTGATCGAAATTGCTGATTTTGTTTATATTGGATGATTCGTGCCTCATATCTTTCAATTTTTCTAGCTGTTGCTGTTATCTGCTGTTTTACAATCTCTACAGCTTCATTGATGTTTCTTGTATCCAATCTATATCTCCTGATTAGCCGATCTATGATTTTGTTGTTTTTAAGCCGTTGCTCATGCATGTTCTTTAAGTTACTAGCATCTGCCCTTAATTTTTTTATTTTTTGTTCTAAACGGATTTTCCACTTTGGCTTTGATGCTTTTTCTGTTGTGTGACTAGGTACTTTAATTTTAATGCCTAGTTCATTAGTGACTATTACAGCTGCGCTGTACATTAACTGGTTTGTTTCCAAGATGGATCCCGGTTCAATTGTTGAAAACACTGCATTAACCATTTTCATGATAGGGGCCAAAATTTTCTTAGGCACAGTTTTTAGTGTTGGTAAACGTTGCCTTTCCTCATTAAGCAGAAAATGCTCCATGATCTTATCCTTCAATTCTTTTTGTTTTTGAGTTAGTTCATCAGTTGGTTCAGTGATAACTGGTTCTAGTGGTGGTGGTGTTATTTCCTCCCCAAGAGCTTCTTCTGGGAGTTCTACTATAATGTCTTTAGTTGTGTCTTGAATATCAGTTATTTCCGCTTGTGATATTGTTTTTTGGGTTTTGCAATTTGCCTGAATTTCCTCATGTTCAACTTCACTAAACACTTTATTCCGTATAATAAATCGCCTTTGATCTGCTAGTCGTTGTTCACTAACATTTGAATCTGGATATTGTTGTTTCCATAATTCATACATTCGCTTTAAATAGCCTCTTTTTTCTGGCTCTGAGTTGTAGTAACAGGCCATTATGGCACGGTTTTCATCTGCACTATATTTTTGTCGTTTTGTTGGCTGGTCCACTTGTAGCCCACTTGTCGACGGATGTCCAGGGACCCCAACATCCGCCGCGGCCCTTGTTAACCCGCGCGACGACCGATGCGGTATGGAATTCTTATTTGTTTTTTTCATCATATTGTATGGGTTGGCGGGGGGTTTTTTACGGGACCAGATGCCAACCTGATCCCAACCTTCCTCCTTTCTCATCCGGGCTTGGGACCGGCAATGGCGGAGTTTGGTAGCCTAATTTCATTTTTTTTAAGATTACTGATAGTGAGATCATTGCGATGATGAAGAGAAGAGGTGAAAGTGAATCACCCTGGAAAATTCCTCGCTTGATATTAACCATTCCGTAGATCTCATTCCCTACTGCCAACTCGGTTCTCCATTGTTTCATCGCCTTTTCAGTAAAGGATGTAATATTTTTGCTAATGCCAGTTGTTTCTAAGCATTTTATGATCCAACTATGTGGCAGTGAGTCAAATGCCTTTTTGTAATCAATCCAGACCATATTCAAGTTCGTTTTTCTGTTCTTACAATTTTCTAATATCATTTTATCAATTAGGAGCTGATCTTTTGTGCCCCTGCTCCTTCTTTTGTTGCCTTTTTGCTCTACTGGCAAGATGTTGTTTGTTTCCAAATAATCCATCATGTTATCTGCAATAATGCCTGTGAGTAATTATTATTATTATTATTATTATTATTATTATTATTATTATTATTTATCACAGTTGTATACATTTAATTTCTAATTCCATCTTTTGTTCAACATTTGTGTTTATCACAATTTTAGAACTCTGTTACTTTCTTGGTTAGAGAGAAAGGCCACATCTACAGGGTTCCAAGTAACACCCCCAATGAAATAAGAATCCCAGGCTCGAAGTTCCTCAAAGTTTTATTTTATTAGAGATGTCATATTGGCACATCTGGGAAAACCTGAAGCTGAAAGCTTCCAAGTTTTCCACACCCAAAAGAAAATCCAAGCCCATGTCCCAAGACCCACATGTCCATCACATGGTCCAATCAAAGCACAGTCCCAAGTGCAGATGCCTCCCAGTCACACCCCTCAAGGTATAGGGTAGAATGGCCTTGACTCTCAGAGAAAGACATATTATTATGCCTATATATCCCTCCAGCTCCATACAACCCCTCCCTTCCAATTTCCCACAGCACTAAATGTGGCAGGCCTGAAGGCCCAATGCAAAAGATTGCTTCTAGGCCTGACTCATTTATAGATGTAAGAGAGAAAAATGAACCAATTAATTGTGGGTTTTATGATTAAAAATAAAGTAGAAAATAAATAAAAAGAGCTTTTCTTTTTGTAATGACAGAAACTTTCTAGTTTTTATTTGAGAATGTTTTGTTTCTCATTCAAGAAGCTTCTTCAGGATTAAATTCAGCAGTCCATCTGCATTTTAAAAAATAAAGCCCACTCTTTTGAAGACAGAAAAGTCCATATTTTGGACTGAGAGGACCGCTGGTTTGAAAGAGGATTCAAAGTGGCCATTCATGTCAAAATTGAACAGCCCTCCCTCAACAGAGAGGGAAGGATACGACATCATCTATCTCCAGTCTACAACACAGTCCTTTCAACAGTTCCAAGAAAGCTCTACATCCATTTGCACTACTCAGGAAACCCTGTTGACACCGATAAATCTCCAGGTGGCCTTAACAGATGCTAAAAGGATGCAAATGACCAGCTGTCTGCAAGGAGTAAAAATCCTTCCATTCCCCACTGTTCAGCCAGAGCTGAAGAAGCGTCTTGTATGAGAAATGAAACATCCTCAAAGAAAAACCAGAAAGTTGCTTCTTTAAAAAGCACCTTTGGGACAACCATGATGTGGATGACTGAGAATCTCCATAGGCATACCGTGTTTCCCCGAAAATAAGACACAGTCTTATTTTCTTTTAACCCCCAAAATAAGTGCTTGGCTTTATTTTCAGGGGCGTCTTATTATTTTTGAGGTGCAGGAGGCAGCGAGGGTGGTCACCTCATGGCTGCTGTTGTATTGCAATATTTTTGGGGAAGACTTATTTTTTGGGGAGGATTTATTTTAGCACATGCGCTCAAAAGCCCGATTGGGGGAGGGGTTATTATACAGGGAGGTCTTATTTTGGGGAAAACAGGGTATGTTTAATGCTTTAATTTCATAAGCAGGCTGCACTGGAATAGACAAAACTACCAAATCTTCTGCAAATGATGCCAACACCTATTATGGTAATCATCATCATTATCATCCTCCCCATCTCCCTCACCACTAGGTGAGGCAGTTCAGAGTTATGACTTCTTCCTTTATTCTCAGTATTTTTGAGTCCTACTCTCAAGTTGGAAGACCAAAGGAAGCACTTCCACTGTCTTCAGCCAATGCTTTGCTGGCTGCATTGATGGAACTACTGGAGTTACATATTGCTGCACCCTTTCTACTATTACCCAGGCTTACTACAGCTTTTGTTTCTGCTACCGCCTTGTCTCTTAATAATGTCTCCACTAGCCTGACCCTGGGGAAAAAGACATGATCCTTGGGCTTGGCAATATATTAGTACTGTACAAAGAGGTCCTGCCCACTTCAAGGGATAAACTTGGCTTTATGAAACTACTTGTCTTTTTCTGACTTAGTTGGAATAGTCTGTTTTGATGTCTTTATTAATTAAAGATTGCAATTCAGATACAAAGAGAATTCTTCACAAAACAGTAAAAAGAAATCAATCTCTCTCTCTCTCTCTCTCTGGATATGTTTCTTTCCTCTCTTCTTTAACTTTGAAGTAAAATGAAACAACTGCCCTATCAAGCAGTAAAGATGTGGTGCAGCCATACATTGTTTTTTAGACTCTTTTATCATTTTTGAATATTTTACGGAACAAATCTCTCTATGGAGACTGAAATGCATGTATGCATGCATTCCCCAAATGATAAGGGCTATCATGTTTGGGCTGCAAAATTCCATATGATAAATGGCAGCAAAGAAATAAAAAATTCTGATTCTGTCTAGTGACCATTTGGAATTCTTCAGCTCAAAAATAAAGCCACGGAAGCCCTAATGCAGTGATGGCTAATCTTTTTGCCATCACGTGCCAAAAGTGGGTGGAGTGCGGGGGATCGTGCACATGCATGCCCACACCCATAATTCTATGTACCAGCCCCCACACATGCCCCTGCACTTCCCCCACTTTTGCCACGCGATGGCACGGTGGACCTGTTTTTTCCCCCTCTCCAGGCTCCAGACCCTTTCTAGGATGCTGGGGAGGGCAAAAATGGTCTCCCCCAGCCCCGGAGGCCCTCCAGAGGTTGAAAATGGCCCATTCTGGTCAAACCGGAAGGCCTGTTTTTCGCTCTCCCTGTGCTCCAGAGCCTTTCTAAGAGCCTGGGTAGGCCAAAAACGGCTCCCCTGCCCCCAGAAATGGACCATTTTCTGACTTACAGTTTTTGTGTTGGGCTGTTTTTCATCCTCCGGACGCTTCAGGGAAGTCTCCGGAAGCCTCCAGAGGGAGAAAAATAGCCCAACGCAGAAACTGGAAGTACGTTTCCGAACTTCCAGGTTGTACGTTTAGTTGTTTTTCGCCCAGCCTCTGGAAGGTGAAAAATGACCAAAAATGAAGACAGAAATCAGCTGGCCTGTGTGTGCACCCTGGAGCTGACAGGGCAATGCCTCGTGTGCCTTAAGAAATGGCTCTGCATGCCACCTGTGGCACACGTGCTATAGGTTCGCCATCATGGCCCTACTGCCTAGTTCTGTAAGAAAAACAGGGTTCTTTTCTGTGCAAAGTGGGAAGAAAAACTATACTGACGTTCCTCTCTCAAAATATCACCTTGACAGTATCCTGGCATCAGTGATTCCAATGTCTTGCCGGTCAGACCATTGTCCTTTTTCAGTGCTGCTATTCAAAAAAAGCTTGTTCAGTAGTTTAGGATTTAAGCTCCAGTTTTAAAAACATAATGTGTTCATATTTCCTCCACCATATTCCCAAAATTTCCTGTAATCCACTGAATGCCTGCAATTTAACTAAAGTGCTCCAACCTTTTTTTTATGCCTCTAGTTACCCTGAACTCTGAATCATGCCCAAGAATTGCCTCTGTTTGCTCCCATTATCCCATCACTTATCCAAGCCGCTGTGATTGGAGTGATTGACAGTGATGTGATTTCAAGAATTACTGTGAGTTGAAGATAAACTTCACTGTGTCCAATCTCCTCCCTCCCTCCCTCGCACACAATGCAAAGGGCAAAGCTTCCCCTCACCCCATTTGCTGCAATTGCCATGATGCCATCATTCACAGAAAATCAGTGAACCAGAGATACAAATCAGTGCTGAAGCTTCACAGAAAAAGAAGGAAGTAGTTAGGTCTATCTGGATTGCATCGTCTAAATGGCAGTCCTTCAAAAATCTCCCAATCCATGTCAAAATTCAGATTTTGTGAAAAATCCTATCATAAGGCATGCAGTATGTATGAGGAAAAAGCGAGCAATACCTGGGGTGTTTGATTAGGAGACTTTGCCTAAGCCACATAAGTTCTCTAGGAAACTTTGGGCCAGGCGCTCTTCTCAGCCCAACCCAACTTACAGGGTGGTTATTGTAGCAAAAAAAATAAGAACATGTAGTCACTCATCTTGAACTTCTGTATAAAAAGGAGGTACAAACTTTATAAATAAATGTGTTCCAATGTACATTTTACCACAAAAAAACACAAAAATAGTTTGTCATGAAAGAGTCTGCCTGCGAAGGCTCCCGGACTGGGGCTGAAAGGTCAAAGTGGAAACAATACGCTCTGTCCCATATTTGGGTAGATCAGGTTGCCCCGATAAGAAAAAAACACTTTATAAATAAATGTACCAAATGAAGGCTAGGATTATGACTCCAGCCACAATTCATGTTAGTTCTTCATGTTACACCAATAATTTGATAATTTATCCTTGCTTTTTTGGAGGTTGTTAATTTAACCATTCAAAATAAATCCAATCTATATTTTAAAGAAACGGCTGTGTGTGTGTGTATGTTCCAGTATAACTCTGGAACATCTTGAGCAATTTCAACCAAACTTGGTACACAGATGACTTACTCTCTGAAAACAAATACTGTGGGGGTAAGACATCCCTTGGGGTGTGTGTTCTGTTAAGATACAGCCTGCTGTTCCTTAAAATGGATTTTACTGTGCTGACGTAAAATGGCTTCTATAGTACAGCGCCATGGTAACAGCTTCACAGTACTCCACAAGGGGACTCCCTCTGGTAAGGGGGAAAATCCAACATTAGAAATTACATTTGGTCCAGACATTTTCCCCCTATAAATAAATACCCATGTTATCAGCCAGTCTTATAAAAACTTGTTTTTCGCTTTTTCATGGCTTTGTGAACATAATTTATTTAGGCTTTGGCCAGGTGTTATGAATGGCTATGTTTTCAATCTTGATTAATATTTTTTGTAGATCGGCAGAAGGACGAGACTGGAGCCAGAACTGATGAACGAGGAACGCTTTATTTAGGTAACTATTTACAGGCAATTCAGCACCTTCCCTGCTTGACAGCTATTTATACGGAGCTGTCAAGCAGGGAAAGCCAATAAGCGCGCCCCTAGCGGCTCGCGCTCAGCCAAGCCGCGCCTTAGCCAATCAGGGCGTGGCTTGGCTGGTTGCTAGCCGCCAGGTCGTAAGTCGAGGACTTTCCGAGTCCTCAACAATATTCATTAGAAGGAATTTGTTTCATATTTTTGATTATAGTTCTGTTAGCAATAAGCTTCCTAAAATGCTTCAAAATCATGGCTAACCAGCTTCCTTAGAATTGTGGAGAGATAGCACACTACTATATATACTAAGACAAGAGAATCTGGCTACAGTAACTTATAACTTTATCACTTGGACTTCTGCAGGGGTATCTGAAGTTCCCTTTGAAGACCAACCAGAAAGATCTTGATCAGATTCCACCAATTACCGGTACATGGTCCTTAAGTGTGTTACTAATAGATTTCTGTATGTAATTCAAAGTGCAATTGACTCCTACACGGGCATTAATTCTAACATGTAGATTCTTAGAGATTGTGATTATGACTTCCATGACAAGAAAGGGGCTGAGGCTAAACATCAATGAGTTTTATTGTTTTTTGTTTTTTTGTTTTTGCTCTAGTGTGATGGAATTATCGCTCTTTGGAAGCTTCCTTTCTGCTTGTCCAATTTTTTCCAGAGGGCTTTCCAAGACTGATTTCCATCTGTCAATCTTGGTGATTTTGTTGTTGTATTATTGTGAACTATTGTGGGAAGTAATGTTATTCATAATTTATTATTGTTGCCTCTATTTTTTATTTTACAATAGACCTTTTACTGTACCAGTAATCTTTAACAGAGTGAGCTCCCGTCACTTGTCCCAGCTTCTGCCAACCTAGCACTTCGAAAGCACGTAAAAATGTAAGTAGAAAAAATAGGAACCACCTTTGGTGGGAAGGTAACAGTGTTCCATGCACCTTTGGCGTTTAGTCATGCCGGCCACATGACCACAGAGACATCTTCAGACAGAGCTGGCTCTTCAGCTTTGAAACGGAGATGAGCACTGCCCCCTAGAGTTGGGAACGACTAGCACATATGTGTGAGTGGAACCATTACCTTTACCTTAGTCTTTAACTTACAACGATTTGTATAGTGACTTCCAAAGTTAGAGCAGCACTGAAAAAAGGGACTGATAACAGCTTTTTACACTTTCAACTGTTGCAACATCCCCACGACCACATGATCAAGATTTGGACACTTGGCGACTGGCATATAGTTATGACCGTTGCTATGTCCTGGGGTCATATGATCACCTTTTTTGACCTTTTGACAAACAAAGTCAATGGGGAAGCCAGATTCACTTAACAACCGTGTTACTAATTTAACAATTGCAGAGATTCACTTAACAGCTGTGGTAACTGATGGGCAAACCTCACTTAATGACTGTCTTGCTTAGCAGTGGAAATTTCAGGCTTAATTGTGGTCAGATGTCAAGGACTATCTGTATGTATTTTTCTTTGTTAGTTGCTATGAATCCACATAGAATAAACAAATTAATTCCTTCAGAAATTACCGAATAGGAAAGCATGTGAAACAATTACTTAAGATGCTGTTTTCACAATAGCACTGGCTAAAAGATATTAAGAGAAAAGTCTGTCTGGAGGATTCATTCCTTACCTTGATCACAAGAAAAAAATGAAACAATCATAAAATAAGTCATGTGGCATGAAGTTCACTATTAATTCACTGATTTTCAGAGTGGGTGGGGGAGGGAGAGAGAGAGAGCTTTGTATAGCACTGTGTTCAATATTATCAACCAGCTGTTTTTGGCCCTCTAACAGCATTACATTCTATAAGGAAGAAAGAGCCACATTGACAGACTTTCCATTTATGTATATACCTCAGAAGTAGCCCCCTGCATAGTCTAGCCATTTACTTGCCAAGAAAGACACATTTGCTGCCTCATTTATCCATAAGCAAAAGAAGTCATTAAATACCATTCTAGTAAATTTCAAGTTGCAATTCATACAGGCCTTTTGATATACAGGACTGCCAACACTTAAAATAAAGTGTGATTTTAAAATTCACAAATATTTCACTTGGAAAGTCCACAAAGGGGACATGATCAGAGAAGACATGCAGAAAAGAAACTTAATGTTTTACAACTAAAAATCTTTGATATACTGTATGCTCTACTCTGAAAAATGTGGTTCAGTGTAAATAAGCGTGAATGATTTAAAGTGAAGAAATTACAAGTGTCTCAGCAAATGGTGCTCCTTTTTAAAATTCTGTCATTAAGTTACTATAATTATCTGATATTAAGCCAGATGGCAAGTAATTTCTGAAATCACACCAGGTGTTTCAAGATGCAAAGCTAATCACAAAGATGATGACTGTGTTGAAACTAATTAAAGATATGTAGCAATACCAGCGTGAGAGTATGCAGAAGAGACTGACCAAATAATAAAAAAGATGGCTGGAAAATCTGACAATCATTGTCTGTGCCAGAATAAAAATAGAAAACAAAAACAACTAGAAGTGAATTAATTTAACTCATCAAAACATGAAAGCATCTTGCTAAATTTTGCCCCTATTGTAATCAGATACAGATTTATTTTTAATCAGACCAAAGTGAGAGCAATTTGTCTATCAATAATCAAGCAGATAGGAAAGAATGAGCTTTTAATTCAGAATAAGTTTTGTACTGGAGGAGTTGCTTTGCGGACCTCGTAGAGTAGCCCCACTCCTCAAATTTCCTCTGGGTGGAACTGTTTGGAATAATGTAGGAGTAGAGATGAAGAAGAAAATTGATATGGATTCTTTATCCACATTCCATTTAGAAAAGATCTGAATCTTTTCTGGGTCATCTTTCCATCCAGTTATATGTTTAGGCTAACAGTTATCAACTCTGGCAGCAAAGAATCAATAGAAGTTCTTGTAATCAAGGAAAATTTTATTTTCTGTTTATTCACACATTTGTGTGAACGAGATGTTGTTTGTTTTCTACTCCCTACATAAATGATCAGCCAACATTTATTCCACAGATGATTGTCCTTATTTTTGCAAGTAACCAATATATAAAAACTGACACTTCCCTGCTTCAGAGTATTCCTCTTTGAATTAATAAGATTTCATACGCAGAACCCAGTTCTAACCAGGTTCCTCTTAGGATCTTTGGGATAACTATTCTTTCAGTTTTTTACAATATATATTAGTCTTTCCTTTTTCTCTTAGCTCGAACTACAGGCTACAAATAGTACAGATCTTTGCCTTCATCCCCAAGGAACATTCTGCTTTAGCTGCACAGCCAGGGTGCTATTTCCTATCCCATTTTCTGTGAATCTGTGATTGCATTAAGGGATTGGTTTGGGAGGATTAAACCTTTTTGTGCTGCACTTAGCACTGCCATATTTAAGGTGTAAAAATCTAGGTAAACCTTAGATGGTTACAAAGAGATACCGAAATGTCTGTATTTTCTCAACACAGATATGGGAGCCCTATAGCAATATAATATAAATTGGAATTTCCTCTCTCCCTTATCTTTCATTGGGGGGGGGGGGTGTCATGGGGGGATACTGCTTGGAAATTTGATCAAGAATGTCCCATATGGTTTATACCTTACAGTTCTAGGCATATATATTTTGATTGCCAATCAAATTTGTTGCCTCTTAATAGTATTTCCAGAGCAATCCTGCTTTACATAATCATGGAGAGAATTCTTTATGTAAATACACTTTGGCTGCCAAGAGTGAGAATTCTTGGTGTGACTGTATTCGAAACAATTTTTCCCAGAATATTCTGTAATTTCTTTGGTGATGATTGCAGTAATTCAAAACGGAGTACAGATCAAAACTTAGTACTAAGAATTAACCTGGAATACTTACTAGAGAATCTTCCACGCAGCAGATGCAATTGTGCCCAGGAAAAATTAAGAGTTTTCTGACATGAAGGAAAGTGTTAAAAGTGTCAGAGAGCATGGAGCTCCTTTGTGCTTTAATAATGAATTGCCCATCAATGCTTTCATGAATGGATGGCTTGATTATGATTGTTGTTGACTATTTAAACCATTTTTATTGTAAAAGCAACATGCACAAACTTTGGATATTTTTACTTAGTCACAAGCATGCTTCTAAACCCATGAACTATGAATCTCAGATGAAATAATTATGACCTGGATTCTCCTTCACTGCATAACTGACGAAAGGAAAATCATTTCTTGCTTCCCTTTCTCCTGTCTCCATTTGTGGCTTGGGCAATTGGGAAATTAAGAACTTGTAAAATGCACATACAGATGTAATTTTGCTCTTTACACCTATGTCTCGATGTTTCCTCTTCTATGGCCTTCTTGGGAATGTAAGATATTGCAATTAGTACTGACCTTTTATTTCAGTCTTACTCAGTGCATGGAAGTAGCAAAGCCATTGGGTAAATTTCACAGGGTAGTTTCTATAAAGAGAACTTAGTTTCTTTGTGAATTGAAGTTCTGTTTGCTGCCAGGCAGCTAGTTGTCAATGTTATTTTTCTATCAGGTGCGAGTAAAAGAGAAAATGCAAAGCCCTATCTGAGGAAATGGTAGAAGGATACATACAGTACCTGGTCACAACTACCACATATTTTTTATTACTAGAAAAGACTTAGGTATTAGAAGTATTTAAGGACTCTTGTTATTAACAAATACATTGTGTTTTTAAATAAAAATAGAATTCTGATATGAATACATCCTGAATATCATATATCCCACATTATTATATCCTATAACTGCACTGTTTGATCAAAGTTCTTTGTCAATATGTTGAGTAGTATGCTAGCCTTTTGTGGAAATAAGTGATGAAACTGGGAGCTGGAGAATGACAAGGTAGCTTCCTTAATTCAGTAGGTATTAGTTTACAGCTATAATAGTTCTGATCTTAGCCTTCTATTAAAACTGGAAACAAAACCTTATTATTTGGCATTCCGATTGATCACCTAGATGTTTTTGAGATGAATACGCCTTGAAAAACAAGACTAAACAGGATACCTACCGGTATCAAGACTGAAAAAATACATAAAGACAGATTCCGTTTAAGACATGATCTTAAGTATATTTGTTTTGTTTTATCATAAAAGGTAAACAGAAAAAAAGACAAAACAAAACAAAACCATACATTCAGCACTAACAACAAAGAAGAAGAAAAATGGTGACTGCTCTTTCTTATTTCATATATATCCATGATGGCAAACCTATGGCACATGTGCCCAAAGTGGCACGCGAAGCCATGCATGCACAACCTTACCTGTTTGTCTTCTGGATTTCTGGCATGAATCCACACGCAACCATCAGCTGTCTTTTGTGCATGCAGCAGTGCCGAAAACCGGTGTGTGCATGTGCGCCAGCCAGCTGATTGTCGGGTGCACATGCATGCCAGAACCCAGAAATTCAGCTTTTATGGAACACAATCCATTTGCATGAGTGACAGTGCCGGAAACAGGTCTGTGCTTGTGCGCCAGCCAGCTGATCATTGGGCATGCATGCATGCTAGAACCCGGAGGTTTGGCTTTTCTGGAGCACAGTTCTGACAAGTGCACGTCAGGGGTGGGTTCCTGCCAGTTCTAACCTCTTCTATAGAAGAGGCTCCTCAAATCTACAGTGCCATTTAGAACTGGTTCCAGCTCCCTCCCCCTGCCCGTCCGTACATCATCAAGATGAAGAGCGAGAGGAGGAATTCTGGGAGTTGAAGTCCACAAGTTTTCAAGCTGTCAAGGTTAACCACCCCTGGTTTTTTTTTTAAAGGTTAGAGGTGCAAGGGTCTTGTAACTTGACAGCTTTAAGACTTGAACACTTCAATGCCAGAGTTCCTAAGCCAACATTTTGGTTGCTAAGCAAGAGCGTTGTTAAGTGAGTTTCACCAAATTTTACAAGTTAGCCCCGCCCACAAAGTCACATGACTGCCAAGCCACTCCCACCTGGTCACATGGCTGGCAAGCCACTTCCACAAAGCTGGCCACACCTACAGAAGAGATTCTAAAAAAGTTTGAAACCCACCACTGGTGCACGTGCAACATTTGCGCACGACCTTTTCGGCACTTGGTGCTGAAAAGGTTCGCCACCTCTGATATATACAATATATATTTGTAAAAGGGGAAGAGAATATACTGTTGTTGTTTTTCAACATCCAGCCAGGATGGATTGTATATGTAAAATGTTAAATTTATCTGGTATTTGGATTACCTTTTTCTCTTTTTTTGTACATCAGTTTAAGGCATAATCTTATGAAATATCAGACTCATTTATTTTAGAGGGACCAAATCCTGGGCTGCAAATATCCAAATGACCATTAGATGGCAACAGAGAGGAAATAAAATTTTAATGTTTGTTATTTCTTTTATGAAATAACATAAAATGTTTCTATTTCTTTTATCAAACATAATCTGAGAAAAAACACCACTGACATCAATGTTTTAATTATACACAACAACTTAATTCTTAGAACCCCAAAGCTGGAGGTAGTTTAGGAAGCCAAAGGTAGTTACACTATTCTTTGGCATTTTTGCTCAACAAAGTTATTTTGATTTACGAGGCAAACATGCTGATCAAGGAGACCTAGGCATATTACTTGCCTCCTTATTGCCATCAGCTCATTTTATACTTAGGAATGTACTGTGCATAACTGCTGATATATTCCTGAATGCCTGAATAATACAAAATATGATAATGACAACCCAATCTAACTTGTGTAGAAGAACTACAATAGATTATGAAAAAGCTATCAGTGGGGCTTCTTATTTTATGTAGCCCTGGCTGTTTCACAGAGGCATAGCACCAAAAGAAAAGTAATTAATCAACAAATAGCATATACAACTATGCTGTTGAAAGGCAATTTAGTCTCTCGTTACAAATAAGCCTTGAAATATTACTAAGGAACAAACAGGCAAGATATGAAACCAAAGCAATATTACATTTTGGCATGAGAGAAACAGAAGGTATCTGTGTTTTGTTCTATTTATGAATTAAGCAAGTATCTGACATCTTAGTTAATATGAGATAAGATAAAGTAGCTTTGATGTAGCAGCACTGTTGACATATTGAAAAGAGAGTCTTCAATAGTATTCCATCTCGAACTTCCTGTGGGAGGAGTCTGTCGCCGAGGAGCTCAACGAAGCCCCTCTTAGAGTTCTGGTCTGTATATCTAATTAAGATCAATAGATATCATCCCTTTCTGGCAGAAAGGGACAGGCAGAAGCTCAGGTGTTAGGATTTATTCGTAGTTCACAGCCCTTTTTCCTTTTTTTGGGGCTGTGAATGAAGAAGAGTTCTAGCGTAACTGAGCTCTTATCTCCAGCCAGTTCTTCGCAGCTGCCTTTTTGCAGCCCTAGACAGCCGACTCCCTCACTCAGGACAATGATAAATTGTTTTTAAGATAATACGAGCGGGTCTTACTCCTGTGAGGTTTTTTTTTATAACTATCTAAACACCAGCCTTGTTTTTTCTTTGAACGTCTCTGCGCAATTGGGATACAAAATGGCGTTTTTACTGTGTTGGTGATTGATGACGTAATTAACTGGCTTTATTTCCCCGGAGACTGCTACTCATTAACAAGCAAAATCTACAAATAATTTAGTGAGAACTGACCAGCTGAAGACACTGTTTATCTGTCTATTCTCAGATTTTATCTATAATGTCTCCCAGGTCTAAACAGGCAAAAAAATCCTCCCCGATTGTGCTTAAAGAACTTGTTAGTAAATCGTTGCCTTTGTCTCCTACGCCACCTACTGGAGATTCTTTGACACAGGAGCTTTTCTTTCAAATAATTAATGACTTTAAGAAAGAGATCAAAGAATTTGTGCTGGATTTATGCGATAAAATACAGACCAAAATTGCCCAAATAAATGCGGATATGTTTGAAACCACGTCTATTTTGACAGATTATATTGAAGAAATGGAGACTAAATTGGAAACTTTGGAGGGGGCTAATTTTAAATTGACTTCTAATATCCAAGCCTTACAACAAGAGATTATGGACACTCAAACACAACTTACAATGATAAATTATAACAGAAAGGCGTCTGCAATAAGAGTCAGAGGACTGCCTGAAAAGAAAGGAGAAAACCTGAAACAGACTTTTGTAGAAGCTTTCAGCCAAGCGGTGGGAGGTCCGGGACTCAATTTTGATTGGAATATTCGAAAAATCTATCGCCAAAATTCGCATATAGCAGAGCAACGACAGCTTCCAAGAGACATAATTATATACTTTTTCACAAAAGAATCCAGAGATGCGATCTCACAAAAGTTTCATAATAGCAGGCTTCGAATCGATGGCCATGATTTGTTCGTCTTTAAAGAAATTCCGCTCCGGATGCTGCAAGCAAGGAAAGGCTACACTTTTTTAACCCAAGAACTCAGAAATCGTCAAATAAAGTATAGGTGGGAGGCCCCAGTTGGAATCACAGTTACATTTGAAAATCAAAGATTTCGCATCAATTCTGTTTCGGAAGCCTGGGATTTTTATTATAAAACTCTGAAGGCGGGGCTTCCTGACTCATTCGGAAACGCGGAAGGACAAGGTGAAGGAAAGACAAGCAGCAAGTTACTTGGTTACAAGAAGGAGGGAGGTGTTCTCCCCCTATTGGAGAGACAGAAGAGCGGAAACTGAGGATTCAGTCATATTTTCAAAGCAGTGGGACATGTGGTTACAAGGGAGAGGGTAGCCTTCTCTTTCCGAAGGGCAGAAGAGTAAGGAACATAGACCCAGCGATGTTCTTAAAATACCTTGTAAGCTTTTGGACTGATTATTTCTGTTTGGTAAATGGTAAAGCTGTGCATTGATGAGGAATCGCTTATTGCTTATTCCAGACAGACATTATACGGGACTTTTATAAGATTTACTTGAATCTTAATCCAAACTGCGCATGAATTGTGGCTTGGGAGGAATGGAGGGGGGAAGAGTGTGGCAGAAAGGAAGGTGGAATGGGATATTGATGAAGGGATCTTGGGATTGAATGAACTGGTATGGATTTTGGGTACACATTTTACGGATTTACATGCTTGAAGTATAACATAAAAAGCTTAGGATTTTAAAGTGAAGAGCGAGATCCTAATCATATGTAATTTCGGTTTGGGTGGAATGGAGATGTGAAATGAAGGGTAGGAAGATGAGTAGCGAAAGTATGACTAGATTGCTCTGTATTTGAAGATAAATTGATTTTTGTATAAACTAATATTTGAATATAAGGTTAAGAAAGGTTTTTTTTTGGAGAATTTACAGGAAGATGGGGGTAAATATCAAAGAAGTAAGGGACGAAGACAAAATAAAAATGGAATGATTCACACTGATTAAATTTTAAGAATGATGGGAGGCTGAGCATAATGCAAAAGATTTTTAAGAAGTAAGGGACGATGACAAAATATAAATGGAATGATTCACACTGTTTAAACTTTAAGAATGATGGGAGGCTGAGCATAATGTAAAAGATTTTTAAGTTTTTTTTATTTACTTACTTTTTCGTTTTTTTTTTTTTCTTTTTTTCTTTTTCGGAGTGTTCTTTTTATTTTATTTTCATTATTATTGTTAATAAGATATTTTGAAGGTGAAGGGTACTGAACTGTGCCGGGTGTGGGACCTGGGAAGTCGGAGGGGGTTAGGGAGGGGGGTTCATTGGGGGTGGGTGGGTGGGTGAAGATATAGTTTCAATACATAGAACAAGAAGAATACACTTGTATACTGTTGATTTTTATATTTTCTTTTTATTTTTCTCTTTTTTTTCTTTTTGCTTTTTTCCTTTCTTTTTTCTTTTTAGCGTAACTGAATAGATTAAGGAATATAATACACCATAGTGAGAAGTAGAGGAAAGGAAGAGGGAGAAGTAAGGAGGGAGGAAGAGGGGAATGTAAGGAGGATGAGAGGGGAAGGAGGTGAGAAAGGAAGATAGGAGGGGAAAGGGAAGTAGGAGGGGTGATTGTTGGAGGGAGAAAGGAAAGTTGGAGGGGGAGAAGAAGGGGTGTATGAAAGCGATAGGTCGGGTTTATGAGTTGTGTTTAGGTTGGGGTTTTTCTTTTCTTACTATTATATTTTTCAATATCCAGTATATAAGTGAATGTACAAAATTGAAAATGAAAATGAATAAAACATTTAAAGCAAAAAAAAAAAATAGTATTCCATCTCCATTGCTAACCGTGATACTGAACAGGGCATCTGGAAGGTGGATGATAGTATCAAGAAGTGAAGGTGTCACTTCAACTATGCAATTAAAGCCCTGCCTCTTTTTTACATGTGTTACATGCACAATATAGGTTAAAAAAAAAGGTACAGGGCCACAACTGCACATTCATGGTTACCACCTTGACTTTTAAAAACTTCTTGTGGACATCTGAAAATATCTGTGCAAATGGATAAACATAGTACTTTTCTATTTCAACAGTGTTTAGCTCCATGCTATCATTGTGCCATCTACCTTCACCTCTACGTTGGAGCAATAAAAGTATAATAAATCACATCTTAGGAAGATTTAGGAAGGTGGTAATCAACTATAAGTAATTAATTTTGATTTGATCTGCTGAAATTGTTTGAAGCATCAGAAGTTCCCAGGAAATTTATTGATTGATTGATATTTTATGCTTATCAAGTACCAACCATAGGAAGCATGTTTACAATCTTGCTTTTATTTTTTTCTTCTCCAGCTAAAGAAGATCACTTTTACTATTACTTGAAGCAGTTAGAAATTTGGAAGACATGAAAATAAAAAGTGGGGATTGGAAAGAACAGGTTAGCAATAGACCAGCCTGGAGAAAATCTATCTATTGCTAGTAGATTGGGGTGTTGTTGTTGTTGTTTTTAGGTTGCTCAAAATCAAAAACAACCCGATGACACCTAATAAATAAAAAATAGACAGTGTGCCAGATCATAAAGCCTTGGATGACACTTAGAAAATCTGCAAAAATTATAATTTTGTCAATATGCAAAATTGAAAAATTACAATCTGCCAGTTACAAAAGGCCACGCTGCTTGGATCTGCATTACTGGTGGGATCCTGCCGGTTTAACAAGTGGTTAGGGGCTGCCCTTGAAGAGCATCTGGAAGCTCCTGTTGGTGCAAAATACAGCAGCCCGCATGGTTTTGTGCAGACCTCAGTGTGCACATGTATCACCTCTCCAGCGGGAGCTGCATTGGCTGACAATTTGCTTCTGGGTGCAATTCAAGGTGCTGGTTGTCACCTTTAAAGTCCTTGATGGCTTGGGACCAGGTTATCTGAGAGACCGTCTCTTGCCGGTCACATCTACCCGAACCATCAGAGTGGGGAGACAGGGAACACTGTGGGTTGCATCCCCGAGGAAGATACACCTGGTGTAAGGCCTTCTCTGTGGTGGCTCCCTCTCTCTGGTACATCATTCCCCCAGAGATTAGAACAACCCTCACTCTAATATCTTCTGAAAGGTGCTGAAGACCTGGTTCTGCCATCATCCTGGGGAACCCAGTGTGAAATGGAATCCATTAAATGGCTTTTGTGATCTGCTGTCACTGGGGCATGTGTGTGTGTGTGATTTTGTTATATTATACTATATTAATTTATTTTATTATTTTATTAGTTTTATTGTTTTAAATGTGGTTTTATACTCTTTAAGCTGTCTTGAGTCGCCATTGGCGAATAGGAGGCAATATTAAATAAATAAACAAACAAACAAACAAACAAACAAATAAATAAATAAATAAATCTAGCCTCATTAAAAATTGTGCTATGTGAGAAGGCCTATAGAGAACTGAAAAGGGTGGCTATATTGGTCACTGATTTGTGTGTGTGTGTGTGAAATGTCAGAAATGTTTATTTGTATATTTTGAGTTGTTTGTTTATTATTCTCATTTTAACAGATGCAACTAAACAAGTGAAATGTAAAAAAAAATCATTTTTCATTTAGTTTCATAATAGTTCTGCACACTAATAGTTGCTGAATAATTGTGCATGTATAGATATTCTCCTAAGAAAGCCAAAGCTCACTTTTACTTTCTTAAATGTTCAGGTTTGAGGTTTATTAACATTTTGGATTGACTAAGAGCACAGTAGTTGTTCAATAGTGACATTAATCCTCCAAAATACAACTTGCCTAATAATTGTGCACAGAGTGTATTTGCAAAAAGGGAGCAGAATTTATTGCTTTTTCTTTCAGCACCCAACCAGGGTAGATACTACATGTTAAATGTTAAATTTAATTGAACACTTTTCCCTTCATTTTGGTACACTTTTTCTTGTTATTAGGGTTGAATGCATGTTTTTGTGTTATTTTGTTTTGTTTTACTGTTTTATATTTTGTTCTTTATGATAAAGCAATAGATTTATTTAAAAAAAGAGAACAAGACAGCTGTGAGGAAATAAGAAATGTTTATTCCTAAAAACAAAGCAGTTTACATTTAGGAGAGACTGCAGAGAAATGGGGCAAACCTCCTTTTTCAGGGTAGGATAAATCGTCAGTTCAAGGCTTTTAGGAGCTTTTAAGGTGTTGGACTACTAGGGGAGAGAGAGAGGGAGGGAGGGAGGGAGGGAGGGAGAGAGAGAAAGAGAGAGAGAGAGAGAATATGTTTGCTGTAAGCTACCCAAAGCCTTTTGGAAACGGGCAGCATATACATTATTTTTATAGTTATTCCTAGGTAGATATGGAATGATCATGGTGGCATTCCACATTTTCTCTTCTGCAACAATTCTTTTCTTGCCCATGACTTCTTGGAGAGAAGGGTAATCTGAAGATGAACATGAAAAGTGTTAATGTATGCAGTTAAGAACAGGGATCCAACAAATAGATCGGGTCCTTTCACACTTTCTGATATTAGAGACATAGCAAGACAAAAAAATTATGACATTCAGAGAGATGTTTGAGAACCTCCATTGAAACTTTGAATCAGCAATGTCAGATGTCTTGTGACAGTCTGTCCTCAGAAAGTGTTACAGAAAAAGATACCCAATTAAGTCTATACAAGAACAAGAATTTGCCATTAAACATTTTAAAAACTAGATGAGACTCTAAAAATTAAGAAGGAAATAAAAACTGACAATCTTAGAAAGCAATTGGAATAATTTCTTTCTGCTGGATATACAAAAGAGACTGTTAAAGAATTTAAGAAATTCAAAACAAATTTGAAATTTGAAATTTTTTGAAATTTAATAAAATTTGTATGCCGCCCACTCCCTTGGGACTCAAAGATCAACAACCATTTGAATGGATTAAAGAACACAATTGTTTTAAGTAAAGGAAGGAACATAAAGTCGGTTAATTTGATCAGGCTTAAAATGAGACATTTTGTTACTTTAAGTAGTTCTTTTTGGAATTGCTGACATCTGGACTGGAAAAATATTGTGTATTGGATTTGCTAACAGTTAACATGGTGTTTAAGCTTTTTTCCCCATAACTATTTATCTGTCCTAATTAACTATTTTATCCTATTCTCAAAGCATTTAAATTGGCTTTGATTGCCCTTTATTTAAAGTATGAAATTTTTGTGAGCTTGTTTGTTTTAAAGGAGAAATTATTTCTGATTCCAGATAAATTGTACTATAATCTCTATAATAACAAACAGTAAGATTATGCAGCCTTCCTGTCTTTTTCTCATTTTTTATTATTGTTGTTTATTTTTTTGATAGAAAGTAACAAATAAAAGCAATATTGAGAACATTCACAGGACATTTCATTCCATGAATGACAGTTTTAAGATAATAGCTTCCTTTGTCCTTGATGAAGGTCGTTGGTTTATACTCTAGAGAAGTTGTGTTCTCAAAATTTTTGAGATTGAACTCCATTATATATAGTATTAAGCTTTAGCAGTGATGTCAGTCAGGAAGTGTTCTATTATATCATACCACTTATGCTCAGTCCATTTCAGAATGCAGTACATTCACAGAAGTTTGTTGTACTTTGTGATTTCTTTTGTATAGGAGTAGTCCTATTTTTTATTATTTTTTATTTCTTGTTTCTTTTCTTCTTTTTCTGTTGTTATTTTGGAAACAAATTGAAAATTATTTTGAAAATACAAATTATAAATAACATTAAGTTTGTTGTAACACTATGATGGAACAGCATTCCTTAATCTCCAAATAGCTTTTTGAATTTGACTTTTCATTCATTAAAAAGGGGCATTATTCTTTCAAGTCTTTCATTTTTTAGTAAAATAATAGCAAAAATGACACCAAGTCTTCAAAAGGTCTTGCCAAGAAGAACTTGACAGAAAATGACTGCAGATTACTCTAGAGAATTTTCAGTAATATAATAATATTCTGTGTCAAGAACAGCTTTAAGCCAATCATTCACATTTCATAATTTTAGAAGTAAGGCAGTCTTCGATGGTTATATTTGGGGCTTCAAATGTGCGAATGAGTTTAAATATGCTTCCATTTTATTATACAGTGTTAAATTCTCTAAGTTAATATATTCTTATTTAGTAAACCCTATATTGCTGCAGACATGAAGCCAGAGTTGTTCAGCCTACCTTCCCTCTGTCAGAGTCAGCTTATTTATACTGAAATTAGAGATAAAAGGAAATATATGAGGCGAATGGAAAGAAAAGCAAGATCTACTAAAGTATATTTGATATCTTGTTAACATGCTATAAATGACATCAACTGTGATGTAAGTTTTAAATCTGAGGCAAACTACTTAGTGGAAAATAACTGGGAAATAGAATGAAAATGAACTTTCAATAGATAATAAAATGGATGATAATATAATCAAGACTTTAATAAATGTCACAAATGGTCATCCTTAGGTTCCTTTTGTTTCCAAGACATACTGTATTTACTGAATCATCCTACTTAAGTCAGTGGGCCTTACATCCAGTAATGATAGTTTGATGTTCAATATTAACTTTTAGTTATTGAGCAATTCTTCCATTCCAGGTGAGGTTTAGCAATAAAGCAGTGATGTGCGGTGAAGATGAGGAGGAATGAGGCAGTGGCGGTGGCTCCTCAGGGATGGTGACAGAAGGGGCTCCGGACACCTGTGCCATCTCCCGCCCGTCTTCCGGGACTTGCCCTGCCCGGTGCGCGGCACTTTAAAGTGCATGCTTGCTGAATGGCCGGAAGGCACGCCGGAACTTTAAAGTGCATGCCACCATAGAGCGAAACATGGCCTGCTTTATGGCCGAGAGGCGCACTGACATGCCGCCACCCTGGCCATACAATGGAGCCTGCTGTATGGTCAGAAGCCAGTGTGTCCCGCTCTATGGCGAGGTGCGGCGGCATGGCTTTAAAAAATAAAAAATAAAAAAGTGCCAGCCCGCGCGCCAGCAGAGGTGGGTAAAACACACACAGAGAGAGACAAATTACTTATAATAAAACAAATTACAATTGCTTACAAATAATTTTGAATTCCTCTCCACCTCCCCCCTCCCTCTGACCCACATACTTTTTCAAGCTGTGTCAGAGGATTTCAACTTTCCTCTTGTCCGCCACGATGAAAATGTAAAAAGAAAAAGGCAAGAGCTGCTCTAGCCAGGCTAGGATAGTTGCTGCTAGAGTCACCACGTGGATGACTCTGCTTAACTGTTTAAAAAAAACCTCTAAATAAAGTGCCCTCTGCAGGAGGAGGCGAGAGAACCACGTGCCTCCTTTGCATAAGGAATTTTTCGCCTTTTAACCCTTGCTTAACTCTGCTCAGGTAATCATAAAGCAAGAGTAAAAGAGGCCTGTTGTTCTCTCGCCTTCCCCTGCAGTTAAGCACTAACAGAGTCATCCACTGTGACTCTGACAGCAACTACCTCCGCCTTTTTCCTTTTAATTATGTTTTTCTTTTCATCATGACAGTGGTGAGCCCCTGCCTCCCCTGCCTCCCCTGACTGCACGTCACTGCAATAAAGTCAACTATAACTTTAATATTATGTTACAAAAACAAAAACATGCCTTCTGTACTATACACTAAAGTAAAACACTTAACAAAATCTGCATGCTTTCTAAAAGACAAATTCCATTAAATTCTATGGAATTTGCTTATCTTGCAATGATTTACTCTTATTCGATCTAGATGAGTGATTATAGGTTCCCGCTGCAGCTTTCTTTTGGTCCTTTATAACAAGAATAGATATGCATGGAAATTGATACACAGATTTGAAAATAAAAGACTTTAATTTCATTTCATTTATAATTTCATTATTATTCTAATGTCAAGAATCTGGTGAACTACAAATAGAAAAAATATGTGCACCAGTAGATGTAGCATGGATAGAAATTGTGGTGTAATTCTGCATTAAAATAACACTCAAAACAATATAGACTGCATATCAGAGCCATTGTAGAATTAGAGTAAATGTTTTTTAAAAAATCAAAATATGCTGAAGTGAGAATGGGGGAAATCATTAAATACACACAATCCAATTATGATTGCCAGTATTCTAACATGCGGATCCTATCAAGTTCTCATTAATTAACCAGAGACAAAGTTATCGTATGATGCTACATGTATTAACTAGCTCATCAAAAGACGACCATCTGTATCACATCTAATTACCAAAGGCCTGTGCCTATCTACTGAAGCAGAGACTGATCCATGAAACTTCATGTGACAATATTCTTTTACTCCTTAAGTTACCATGAGGTTCTTTATTCTTTCTACTTAATAAAGTTACCCCAGATGTGCCTGTACCCTAATGCATTTTATTGTATCTAAAAAAAATTTCCAATTTACTTCACAGTAACAACCATTAAGCTTACTTTCATTCATTTTTTTTAAGCTAAACCAGCTGTGTGACTTTGGTACAGTCACTCTTTCTCAGACCAACTCACCTCAAAGAGATATAGCATAGTATAGCATAGCATAGCATAACATAGCATAACATAGCATAACATAGCATAACATAGCATAACATAGCATAACATAGCATAACATAGCATAACATAGCATAACATAGCATAACATAGCATAACATAGCATAACATAGCATAACATAGCATAGCCTTTATTGCTATTGTACATTATGTATACAACAAAATTGGTTTTAGCCTCATGGTGCAACCCATGACAAAAAATACGAACAACATAAATAGTTGTTATGTGGAAAATAGCAAGAGGGAGTAGTTTTGTTTGTTTGTTTGTTTGTTTGTAGTTTTCACATTTAAAATTATGTGTGTTTACCAGCTTGAGTATTAAAAGCAAGGTAAAAATCTAATCCATAAATAAACTTGGCTTCAGGAATGATGCCAGTGTTTCTCAAACTTAGCAACTTTAAGATGTACAAGCATCAGTTTAGGATTGTGAAGAATTTTCCACATCTTAAAGTTGCCAGGTCTGAGAAATGTTGCTTTACATAATTTCTTCAACATAAAACTTGCACTGCACCCATGAAATCATGCTCAAGTGCCCACTAGTGCACTCTTTGTCTCCTATCGTTCCACGAATTCAGTATTTTCCCTTTGTGACAGGCTCTGTTGACTCTTTTTAAACATTTCACATGTTTAACATTCTACAGGTCAAAAAAGATCAAATAATTTCTTGGTGTCTGGTTCCAAGTATTAGGCGCAAACTACTAAAGTGCTCCTTCCTTCATAAATGCTCATATTATTGAGATTTTTCTTCTCATAACTGTAGCATTAATAATTTTAATCTTAATGTAGATGGAAAAATCGGAGAAAGAAGGTACATCTGATATATTTGCCACTTTGAATTATTTGTAAAAACAATAAAAATGTGATATAAATAAATAAATTGAGATTACTAATTAATATGTCAAAAACATTCATAAAACTAGGTGCTTGGCAGGAAAGTACAACCTTGTTGATCCTTATGACTATCTCAGCAGCTTTTGACCAAGACATTCCTCTTGAAAGCTTGTTCCTGATAGCTTTTGCTAAAATAGCTTTAAAGTGATTCTATTCATCATTTAGATCAGGGGTATTAAACTGGTGGCCCATGGGCTGGATGCATCATGCACAGGCCATGCCCACCTCAGTTCCATGAAGGGGAAAAACATCGCAAAACATCATGTGATAGCAACATGACAACACGAGTTTTTAATGACCATTAAATCACAGCACGTGATGGTCATTTTAAGAACATGGTGCTGTAGGATTTCCACCTAACTCCATGACACTTACAGATCAGTAAGGTTCTATTTTATTCCCCATGCTCTTAAAATTACTTAGTGAGATCATTCAGAAATGTTGTGTATGCTGATGACATCCCTCCCTCCCCCTCCCTCTCCCTCCCTCCCTCTCTCCCCCCCTCTCTCTTTTTATCAGATCCAGATGTAGAACTCTAATTGCTAAATCAGTGTCTGTCCATGATAAATGACTAGCCATCAAACTTAATCCTCACAAGGCAGATGTGCCTTTCATATATGGTTTATATGCTCCAAAGAATGGGATTTAAGCTATTGTGGATGGGGTCATACTTTCCCTAAATCAGTGGTAGTCGACCTGGTCCCTAATGCCCACTAGTGGGCGTTCCGGCTTTCATGGTGGGCAGTAGGAGTTTGCTGCAACTCTGCTTTATAAATTTTATAAAGTAAAGTTACTTCCCTACTTTATAAATCACCGTTATGTGGAACTGGTGGGTGGTTAGAAAATTTTACTACTAACAGAGGTACAAAAGTGGGTGTTAGGTATAAAAAGGTTGACTACCCTTGCCCTAAATGAACAGGTAGTCTGAATGTTCAAGTGTGTGATGCTCCTGAATCCATGCTGACATTACAATCACAAATGGTCTCTGTGAGCAGCATTCTTCACAGTCTTATGCTAGTATGCCAGCTAATTCTTATTTGGATAGAGATAAAAACCCAATAACAATCTATGCAATGTGATATATGTTGAAGACAGTTCAAAACATTCAGTTATTTCAGACACTGCTGCAGAAATACTGACTGGAATCAGCTAATATCAACACACCAGTTCTTTATTATTGATAGTAGTATTCCAATATTTGAGAGGCTGCCACAAAGAAAGGATCAACCCATTTTCCAAAGCACCAAGACAAGAAACAATGGATGGAAACTAATCAAGGAAAGAAGCAACTAGAACTAAGGAGACACTTCCTAACAGTGACAACAATCACTGGAAGCTTTTAAGAAAAGCCTGAACAGCCACTTATCTGGAATGATCTAGGGTTTCCTGTTTGAGCAGGGGGTTAGAAGACTTCCAAAGTCCCTTCCAATTTTGTTATTCTGTTCTGTTCTATTTTTCCAGGTTCAGATTTTATTTCTGATATCATTTCATAGTGTTGGTGTTGATCGATAAAATGTCATTTGAGACTATCATATTTATGTTTATTATAAATATAAAAGCAAAGCTACGTAAAATTGATATAAGGTCATTGGAAGCAAAGGGATAATTGAAAGAGAAAAAGTACCGTATTTATCGGCGTATAACACGCAGTTTTAAAACTAAAATTGCAAGCTTAAACCCTGCCTGCGTGTTATACGCCGATACTCCGGGTGGCAGAAGCCCGGGACCCAGTCAAATTCGCTGCGCAAGGTGAAACGGCCGGCAGCAGCCCTGCTCTCCTGCTGCGGCTTCTGTTTCAATAGGGAAGAAAACTTCCTTTCGCTTCCCGGGCTTCTGCCGCCCGGCAGAAGCCCCGGGACCCAGTCAAATTCGGGAAGCGAAAGCAAGTGCCATGTCCCAAGTGGCAAAAGTGAGGTGAAGGATAGGTTGGTTAAGTGAGATTTGGAAGGAGTTAGGGTTGTTCTTTACTTCCCTGGATTCAGGGGTGGCATGCCAGAACCATCTTCCATCAATATTGATGCTACATTAGCAGAGATGGATGGTAGGTGATGCACCAGACCATCCTGGGCTTGACAGAAAGACACTGCACCAGTGGTGGGTTCCAGATCCCGTTGCAATCAGTCTGATGCTCCAGAGGGCCCACCAGCCCACCCATAATCCTTACCTGTATTTGAGCCAATCAGGAATTCTGCACAAGTGCACAAGTGCCTGCACAACAGTCCACCAAGCAGCTGGAGCATCACAGGTGGTAAGTACGCATGCACACTCTGCACATGTGCTGCATGCATGCTGCGCATGTGCATATTGTGGACGCCTGGCCCCGTTGCACCATACCTGTTGCAACGGGATCCAAAACACACCACTGCAGGGCTGTCCAGGTCAATAATTTTGTTTCTTGCAATGGGAGATGCAGCACGCTAGGGCCCCTGAGGGAGCTCCCCAGCCTATGATGGGGGATTCTGAGAGTTAAAGTTCATACATTTTTAAAGCTTCAAAAACACCGAACTCAACTCAATCTTCATTATAGGCAATAGCTCTCTTTGTTCTTCCTGACTTTGGGCTACTTAATCATCATTAAATAAATAAAAATACACAATTTAAAATAAATAAATGCTGTATATATCTGCTAATCAAAGAGAAAATGGATTTTAAAAATCATAATATGATGATAGATGATAGCTAGCTACCTAGCTGGCTAGCTGGTTAGATGGATGGATGGATGGATGGATGGATGGATGGATGGATGGATGGAGTGAGGGAGGGAGGGAGTGAGTGAGTGAGTGAGTTATAAAAGTATGACTCAGTGTATTGTTATCTAGAATGACTTGCCTCCAGAAATTGTGGGTGCTCCAACGCTGAAGGTTTTTAAGAAGAGATTGGACAACCATCTGTCTCAAATGGTGTAGGGTTTCCTGCCTAAGAAGGGGTTGGTCCCTTCCAACTCTGTTATTCTGTAGACAGTTGGGGATGCATATGAAGTAGGATTTCAAGTAGCTTGTGGTTGCATGTTATGTTTCAATGAATGCTAATAATGGAAGAACCAGGGACGCATTTTAGGGGAAATTATGCAGTACTTTGAATGAAAGCAATTAAGGGGAAAATTATTTGGCTAGGTGACATTAGTGGGGGAGTGAAATGAGAGCATACAGAACCACTGGGAGAACCAGAATATATGAATGCTGGTTGGTGAATTTCAGATTAGAAAAAGATCTCATTATTTCAATACATAGTTTTAGCAGAGGCCTATTCAAACATGCATAAAGTACAGGAATTAATATGAATCTAAAATATTATGATTGATATGATTCTGTCTGCTAAGAGGCTGAGTGAATTAATAAAGGATATAAGTTAAGTTAGAGACTGTGAATGCGAGACATACCATTCTTGGCAATATGAAGAGCAGATCTTGGAGGGAAAGGATCACAGAAGGAAATGGAAGAAGTGAATTTAACTATAATAAACTAAGATAGCTGAACACCTGCAGGAAGAGAAAGTATGATTCATGTATGAAAAAAATTAGGAGACAGAACCAGAAGAATGGAAAGTGAGTCTAAGGAAAAAGGATGTAAAATCTACTTGGAACAGAATAAAAGGAATTATGCTGCAGAATGCCACAGAAGTCTAATGTGAATTATAAAAAATGATGTTTGGTGATTTGTGAATTATGAAATATAAAAAAATAATAATGCCTATAACAGAAAAACCATTACCAAAAAAAAAAGAAGAGAGGAAGCTACTGTATAATGTATAGGAAAGAAACATGATCATCACAAAGAATGTACAATAGTAAAGAAAACAAGAGTTTCACAAGGACCAAAGTTATGTTTGACAGATGGAGTGAAACATTACAAGTTATTCATAAATAGTGAAAAATCTGAATAAATGTGCATTGTTTAGCAGAATGCTTACTTTAAAAAGGCAAACATGAACAGGGAGATGTTAACCTCTGGTAGGTTAATATTTAGTAGAATATGGTAGAAACATAATAGCATGCAATTATTAAGAGTAATGAATGTGTGGTGAAAGAAGGGAAAAGCTTTTTTTAATATCATGTTTCTGTCACCTTTATTTTGTGGTAGAGTGGATTCTGTACTTTGTCAGGAGAAATAAAAATGTAAGTTTAAGAACTGAAATGGGTAAAATGTTTATAATAAAACAAGAAGAGATAAGTTCAAGAATGAATGTAACTGAAGAATGAGTGACCAGCAGAAAAGAATTAAATTTCTGAATATAATAGAAATACATTTCTTGATATAATGCAATATAATATAATACATTATGCCTTCCTCTTCCCCCCCCCTCCAAAAAAACCTCAGTATGATGAATAGGCGTGTATACAAAATTTAAATGATAACATTCAAATCTTCACATATGTTATGAAGTGTAGATCAGATGGGTTTAAATTTACAAAGACCAAATTCTCCAGCTGTAACATCTGGCTTTGGTTAAAAACAGGCTGGGGGTTTGGATACACTTTTGCTTCAATCCAGTTTCACCCAACTAATCATGCACATTGTTTGTGCAAGGGTTAATTATATCTGAATGCAGGCAAACACATGTGTGTTTCTCTTCCTGGATTACAGCCACTGCAGCTTATCCAGTTTCTACAGACATATTATTCAGAAAAAAAGGATCCCTTTAGTATGTGAGGTTTTATCTGTCCTTTTAACAGTTAATTCAAAAGATGTTACTGATGGTAGCATTTCAACAAATGAGATTTGTAAAGATAATTACACTGGTATTATCATGAACATACATTTGGTAATAAGTATAATGTAGGTTTTGTCCATCTTTTCTTAGAATGATTTTTGCATTTGGGAGAAGATGGTTGGAAGTGGAAATGGAATATGAGGAGAAATATCATTGATGTAGTCCCTCAGAGAAGAGAGAGAGAGAGAGAGAGAGAGAGAGAGAATCCTTGCCTTTCATAAAAGTTGCACAAATATGCAGTCAGACATCTTCTAGAAGGAATAAGGGAGGAATTATCCAAAAAGGTTGGCAGACCGCCATGTTGCTTGAAGGATTAATATACTGTATGTGAAGATGCTGTATTCATATTTTGGTTCCCAAAATGTCTTTTTAAAAAATCAGCAGGAGTGAAAGCCAAGGCTCATTAAAAGGAAAGAGCCAGACATTTTGCTGTTTAGAGAAAGACAAATTGTAGAAATCATCCAAAGAAGAAAGACAAATTGCTGAACCCAAACCAGATGTCAGCTGTGAGAGCCCCGTACAAGGAGAAGATTGTCTGAGGAAAACTGAGGAAACTTTTTAATTGGGTAAACCCAGGAAGATCAAACCCTCACAATCTTTTATTTCTTACAACAGAGGAGTTCTCTGAATTACCAGCAAAAAAAAAACTTTGTCTCCAGGCAGATGCACTGGCAACAAATAGCTTGATTTGCTTCACCAATGGTTTAATTTCATTCTGTGATAAACACAGATCAAACTTAATCGAGATATAAAGATAGGTAAATTTGACCTCCTTCTAACTAGAAATTTCTCAGAATTGTTTTCCTCTACTGCCCTCTCCTGGAGGGAAAATAACACAGACAAACAACAAGTGTTCATTTCTTTGGCAATAAAATCTATATACTACTAAATGTCTGTTTGATACTTTGTAACTTTCAATTGGATGAAATGCTGCATGATAGAGCAAACTTTTGTCCACAAAGAGTTCCTTAAATGGGCTTGCATACAGAATACAAAGACCCATTACTCTCAAGGGAATGCAATTTTGGGGGGGGGGGACCCTTAATCACTGCTGTGCTGCTGCTATTTAGAACCAATTGCTGTGGGGAAGCAACACACACATGATCTCAATGCTTTGCTTGTGGGAAGCTTTCAGGGAGAAAGTCAATGGAGAACCCAGAAGCGAAGGTTGTAAATACATCCTTCACCAATCCCTCTACGTTTGCACTGTGCCAGCCATTTGTACAATCCCTCGCTCCCTCCCACAATCGGCAGCAGCCACTTATCTGCCTGTTGGCTTTGCACTTGCAACTTCCTGCCTGGGAAGCTTGCAGAGGGAAAGTCAGTGGGGAAGTTGGCAGGGGGTAAATTCCCCCCTGCACTTTTCACCAGTCCCATTGTGCCAGCCACTACACTACACACCCCACTTACCTAAGGTGACCAGACGTCCCGCTTTTGGCGGGACACCCCCGCTTTTTGATGCATTTTCCCGCGTCCCGCCCGCTTTTTAAAAAGGCACGCTTTTTTTGGCGCTTGCAGCTCCCACCCATCAGCTGCTGGGCTGGCTCATCGTTCTGTTCTATGCTACCACCTACAAATTTAAGCCAGCCCAGCCTGCCGCTCACTGATTTGATTGGCTGGACTTCAGCCAATCAGTGAGCTGGCCAACCAGCTCACTGGCCAACCAGCTCACTGATTGGCTGGACTCCTTAGCTGAGGACGCATGCGCCAGTCTCCATTTTATTTCGTCTTTGTTTTGGGCAGCTGCGCTTACTCACTGGTGGTGAGTAAATCATGTTTTGTATTAAATTTGGTACCGTGGGAATCGGGAGGCGCTGGGCTGGGGGAAGGAGACAGCCCCCTTGCGGAGTTCACAGCCAGCCCCTGTGCTGCACTGGAATGGGCGGCAAAACCTCTGGAACCACGTGGAAGTTCTCGGGCGGCTGCTCCCAGCTCTCCTGCCCTGGAGGGAGCAGCCGCCGGCGGCGGCGGAGGAGGAAGCAGCCCGGCGTCGCTGCTCACCGCGCGCTCCCTCGCTCACGGCCAGGCTTTGGTGCTGCCTTTCCCGCTCTGTGCGTGCTGCCCAGACCAGACCTCTCTTCCTTCCGTGGAGTCCGTTCGTGAATCAATGGGATTCGCCGCGGAAGGAAGAGATGTCGGGGGAGCGGCGCCGCCAGCGGAGAACGTCCCCTCGCTTCTGGGCCTCCCCCTGCTGTCCCGATCTCTCTTCCTTCCGTGGAGTCCGTTCGTGAATCCATGGGATTCGCCGCGGAAGGAAGAGAGGTCGGGGGAGCGGCGCCGCCAGCAGAGAACGTCCCCTCGCTTCTGGGCCTCCCCCTGCTGTCCCGATCTCTCTTCCTTCCGTGGAGTCCGTTCGTGAATCCATGGGATTCGCCGCGGAAGGAAGAGAGGTCGGGGGAGCGGCGCCGCCAGCAGAGAACGTCCTCTGGCTTCTGGGCCTCCCCCTGCTGTCCCGATCTCTCTTCCTTCCGTGGAGTCCGTTCGTGAATCCATGGGATTCGCCGCAGAAGGAAGAGAGGTCGGGGGAGCGGCGCCGCCAGCAGAGAACGTCCCCTCGCTTCTGGGCCTCCCCCTGCTGTCCCGATCTCTCTTCCTTCCGTGGAGTCCGTTCGTGAATCCATGGGATTCGCCGCGGAAGGAAGAGAGGTCGGGGGAGCGGCGCCGCCAGCAGAGAACGTCCCCTCGCTTCTGGGCCTCCCCCTGCTGTCCCGATCTCTCTTCCTTCCGTGGAGTCCGTTCGTGAATCCATGGGATTCGCCGCGGAAGGAAGAGAGGTCGGGGGAGCGGCGCCGCCAGCAGAGAACGTCCTCTGGCTTCTGGGCCTCCCCCTGCTGTCCCGATCTCTCTTCCTTCCATGGAGTCCGTTCGTGAATCCATGGGATTCGCCGCGGAAGGAAGAGAGGTCGGGGGAGCGGCGCCGCCAGCAGAGAACGTCCCCTCGCTTCTGGGCCTCCCCCTGCTGTCCCGATCTCTCTTCCTTCCGTGGAGTCCGTTCATGAATCCATGGGATTCGCCGCGGAAGGAAGAGATATCGGGGGAGCGGCGCCCAGCAGAGAACGTCCTCTGGCTTCTGGGGCTCCCCGCTGCTGTCTGTGGATCAATGGGATTCTGTTAAGGTTACAATTGGATGTGTTGGACGAATCTTAAAAGATGAAACTTTTATTAAAACGTTTGACTTAACTAATAAACAAACTAATCCAACCTAAATGTAGAGGAGGAGAAGAAGGGGGGGATTTAAAAAGAGCAGAGGAAAAAGAAAAGAAAGCCTGAAGAAAACATAAAGAAAGGGATGGGAGGGAGGGAAGGAAGGAAGGCAGTTTATGTTGAAACAGAAAATATTATATAAGGAAGAAAATGGAAATAACTTAGGAAGGAAGGAAGGAAGGAAGGAAGGGAGGAAGGAAGGAAGGAAGGAAGGAAGGAAGGAAGGAAGGAAGGAAGGAAGGAATTGCACTTAATATTGAAGGAAAAGAGAATGAAGGAAAAAGTATTGGAAGGATTGAAAGAAGGAAGGAGGAACAAAGAATTACACTTAATATTGAAATGGAAAAGAAAATATAATGAATGAAAGAAGAAGTATAGGAAGGAAGGAAGGAAGAAAGAAACAAAGACTGTTGAAACAGAAAAGATAATATAAGGAAGAAAATGGAAAGACGTATAGGAAGGAAGGAAGGAAAAAAGGAAGACAATGTTGAAATGGAAAAGAATATAAGGAAGAAAATGGAAAAAATTATAGGAAGAAAGGAAGAAATGTACTTAATATTGAAACAGACAAGGGAATGAAGGAAAAAAATATTGGAAGGATTGAAAGAACAAGGTTTTCCTTGTATGGGATTGATAGTGTCATTCTTAAATTTATTCCCCAAAATTTTTCCCATTTGTCTAGTTCAATGTTATAGCCAAAGTTCTGTGCCCATTTTATCATTGGTTCTTTTACAGTTTCCAATTTCCTCTTCCATTTGATACTTCAAGAGGAATTTGTATATTTTCCCTATCATCTTTCTGTCCAGACTTTGAATAATTTTATTCAATTTGTGTGGTTCTGTTTCAATACCATATATTTTAGTGTCTTTATTGTATTTAGTTTTAATTTGGAGGTAGGTTAGCCAGTCACCTTTCATATTCTGATCTGCCAATTCTTCAATTGTTTTTAAATTTCCCTGTCTGTCAATTAGATCTCTGTATCTTAGAATTTTGTTCCAATCTGTAAAATTTGGGTGTGTCGTTCTTTCTCTTGGTGATAGCCAATTTGGGGTTTTCACATAGTGGATTTTTTTGATTTTGAGCCATTGTTGCAGTAAAGTTCTAATTAAATGATTTTGAAAGTATTTGTGCGTTTTATGTTTGTCATTCATTCCATAAGAAATTATGCCAGCCTGCCTGCAGGTCATGGCCTTCTAAGATCAGAATTCTTTTATTCTTTAACTCAATCCAATCCTTCATCATTGTCATTGTTACTGCAGTTGCGTATATATAGGCTCCCTGTGTGCTTCCATCCATCCCTACGAAGATCTGCTGATTCTGCCTGCCTGCTGGTAAGTGAGCTGGGTTTTTTCTTTTATTTTTTTAATGTATTTTAAAATAATATTTTATTTATTGTGCATATGATTTTTAAAAATAGTGTTATTCTGTGTTGATTCTTTTTTTAAATTGTCTTAGACTATTTAAAAAAAGATTCTATCCAAAATAAATTGAAACAAGCCATTTTTAAAATTTCTATGCACAATACTTTGAAATGGACTCAGGAGTCATGATTGACACTGAGTGAATTTGCACTTTTAATAATCAGGAAGATACAATGGCATTGAAAAAAGTGACTGATGACCATTTTTCACACTTAGCGACCATTGCGACCATTTTTCACACTTAGCGACCATTGCAGCATCCTCATGGTCACGTGATCAAAATTTTGTTTGGCAACAGATTCGTATTTATGCTGGTTTCAGTGTCCTGGGGTGACCTTTTGACAAAAAAATTTTTTTTTAATCAAGCCCCCCTCCCCCCCCCCCCGGTCAAGGGCGTCCCTCTTTTCCAATCTGAAAATCTGATCACCTTACACTTACCTGCCTGGAAGGGAACTATTTATGTATTTATTTATTCTTTTATTTCTTCGTTAAATTTACATGCCGCCTGTCTCACTATCCAGCAACTCATTTCTGATGCTCCCTGTCAGCTTTCCATAAGAAAAGTCAATGGGGAAGCCGGCAGGAAGTCAGATGTCACTATTGCTCCCAATGTTTTTTTGCCTCCCTGTTTAGATAAATAAATATTTCTGAAATGATGACCCAAAGGACATGGGTTATACTGTATACAATTAAAAGACAAAATCTGACACTAGGATCCCACTGTATTGTTCAAGATTCAAATTAGATCCATTTACGTAATATTCAATTTATTTCCAGCAGATTAGGCTACACAAAGATACATATTCCCTCCAGTTTTAAACCGGATTGAGAAAATTGGCTTGACTATTATTTATCCTCCAGCTTTTCGTATATGAAAGTCAGCACCTTCTTACTATGCATTGGAAACATCTCCAATCAGCAGAGTTAACAAAAGATTTTCCACTGTCATGAAAAGGCAATTAATTATCATGAATGTATTATAAATAAAAGAGGGAGAGGAGATGCTTAAAGAAATCCCAAGATACTCAATTCTCCAATTCAGTAGACATTCCTGAATAATGCCCTCTTCCAATTATTCTGTTAAAATGAGATTTTTCTGTATTGCTCCTTTTAACAATAAGCCTAAGAAAATAAAATAGATGTTTCAAGGGAAGATGAATTTTGTTGTATTTCTGATTAAGTAATTTAGCAACGTGGGAGCTACTGATTTAATTTGGATGTATAATTTAAGCTACTGTAAATTCTCCGGTGTATCAAGCTTGACTCCTGGAGTCTACATGGATACAGTCATGCTGCTTTGTTGGCATCAAAGCAACATGACTGTAATGGAAGTGTCTTATCTACTTTTGCATTTTTTTTCTAACTTCGATTTCTTAGTTGTTTCACATCTATTTGCCTGTTAAGTTCTATAATGCTAAGCTTTTCTGTAATTTGCCAAGGAAAGTTATTTGCCAGACATGTTCCTCAAAAGATAAATTGAAGGCAAAATAAATAAACAGGGCAAACAGTTAACATGAACTATATAAGATAATACTAGGGCTACTCCTGGTAAAACGCAACAGCAGGATCATATGTGATACTGAACTATAGGAACTGTAGCTTTGTCCTGGTAAGAGCAAAGAATAGAATTTGAATAGAAATACAATTCAAATATCTTAACCCAGACTTTTGATTGATTGATCGATCGATCGATTGATCATGTGCCACCAATTCATTGTCATCTCTTAGTACCCACACAGATAGATTTTCTCCATAACCATCTGTCCTTAACCTGATCTTTCAGATGTTCCAATGGTGCACTATAACTGAGTCCATATGTATTTCTTCTGGTCATCCTTTTCTTCTCTTTCTCTCGAGCTTTCCAGCAGTAGAGCCTTTTCCAGAGGGTCTTTGCATAATGTGTCCAAAGTAGAGTAATTTATGCCTCTGGTAAAACCTCTGGGTTTATTTGTTCAGTGTTTTCTTGACTATCCAGGATATTCTCAGGAGTCTCCTCCAACAGCAAAGTTCAGAAGTATCAATAATCTTCCTATCCTGCTCTTTCAAAGTCCACCTTACCAGGATATTCTCCAGCTATATTTGCTGCAACTCAGAATTCAAGTGACCACAAACATCCAAAATACTCCTAGCTGCATGGGCTATAAAATGCCATAAATGAACAAATTTCTGGTCCTAATGCATTTTGTGGGCACCAGGTTGAAGAAGGGTAACATGAAGAATGACCAGAAAGACAGGGATGCTATGACACATGTGATTCAAAACATAAGAAAGAATAATAAAAAGAAGAGTGAAAAGGGAGTCTCACCGTCTGAAAATAAATAAAAGAAAATAAATAACTTTACCCACTTATTTTTCTTTTGGATGCTCATTTTTTTTTATCATATCCTATGATGGTTTAATGCAATGATGGGTTTCAAAAAATTTTAGAACCTCTTCTGTAGGTGTGGCCTGCTTTGTGGAAGTGGCTTGCTGGCCATGTGACTGGGTGGGAGTGGCTTGCTGGCCATGTGACTGGGTGGAGTGGCTTGACAGTCATGTGACTGGGTGGGCATGGCCAACTTGTAAAATGTGGTGAAACTCACTTAACAACACTCTTGCTTATCAACCAAAATGTTGGCTCAGAAACTCTGGCATTTGAAGCACGCAAGTCTTAAAGCTGTCAAGTTACAAGACCCTTGCACCCCTAACCCTTTAGAAAAAAAAACCCAGGGGTGTTCAAACTTGACAGCGTTAAGACTTGTGGACTTCAACTCCCAGAATTCCTCCTCTCGCTCTTCATCTTGATGATGTGCGGATGGGCGGGGGGAGGGAGCTGGAACCGGTTCTAAACAGCACTGTATATTTGCGGAATCTTTTCTATAGAAGAGGTTAGAACTGGCAGGAACCCACCCCTGGTTTAATGGTAGTCACTACAGAAAATAAACTTCCTGAAATTCCTGATGAAGATAAAGCTCACAAAACCCTGTTCTAGATATCAGAGACAACCATTGCAGTTCTAAGGGGCACATTTGGTGTGGCTGGGTGTGATAGGAAATGCAAGCATAAGCATGAAGCTCCAATTAAATATGCTTTTATTAGTTCTTTTTTAAAGTATCCAATTAACTATAGATTTCTACTTTACACAATGGCAATATTCTATATGGGGCTTACATGGATGAGAAACTATTCTTTAGCAATAATCACTTCCTTTCAAAATCTAATAGAATTGTTTATCTTTTAGAGGAATTTACAGCTCAATAAAATAACTGTAATGATAACGAGGAACAGTATCATATGAACTGTTCATTTCCTCAATCACAAAATATCCCACAACTTGAATATCAGGCAAATCTTTTGTCTTTAAAATGTTGTAGTTGATACAGAATTCATTTTCATATCCTTACTATGTCTCATTAAATTCCTATAATAATAAATATACAATCTCATCCAAAGCCTTAAAGCAAAGTATTCTCCTCAGTTGAATAAGCTTCAGGCCCCTCTGCATTCACAAATAATGTTTTTTTTCCCCTACGATCACACAAACACAATAATACAGCTAGCATTAAATTTTAAAATATTGGAAAACTAATTAACCGTACGGTCCCAAAACAAACAACAAATAAGATCTTTACATATCTGAAATTGTTGAAGTAATGCTTACCAAAAATCTTTAATTCTGTTTTCCAGAGTCTTTTTTTTTTTTTTTTGCTCTAGGCCACTGTGTATTCACAGGAAAAAATGTTCATAATAAATCAAAATAAAAACAATAGACAAAAGCAGAAAAACATAATGTTTTTCAACTATTCCTTGACTTCCTTCTTGAGGTAGGGTAATCCATGCCATGTTTCATGGTCCTGGTACACACATACAATAATGTCTTGTGCTCGAAGCATAAAAGGAAGAAAAATACAAACACAGACACAGCCCTGGGCATATGCAGTCATGCGTGTCTGTAGAATAGTATAAAAAAATCAATATGAGAGACATAACCATGTCTCTTATTTTGCATTTTGTTTTATGGCAACATTTTATGACATTCATAATCTCTCAGCATCGTGACATGGGTAAAAAGGCCCAGGCTTCAATTACATGGTTGTGGTTGGCACTTTATCTTTTTTGACTCAAACCTCTCCAAATTCTGCAGATACTAAGCTCTATCTCACTGTAAAGATTCTTCTTTGAGATAGCAGGGGTAAAGTACCCTCAGCCATTCTAGGGTTCCATCCTTTTGTAGTCATTGTTACCGACACCCCAGTGGTGAAATTCAATTTTTTTTTTTACTACTGGTTCTGTGGGTGTGGCTTGGTGGGCATGGCAGGGGAAGAATACTACAAAATCCCCATTCCCCCCCCCCACTCCTGGGGGAAGGATATTGCAAAATCTCCATTCCCACCCCACTCTGAGACTAGCCAGAGGTGGTATTTTCTGGTTCTCTGAACTCCCCAAAATTTCCACTACCGGTTCTCCAGAACCTGTCAGAACCTGCTATATCTCACCCTTGAGATACCCCCAATTTTTCCACACCTGCCCCCCTGCAAGGCAACACCTACCACATCTGACAATCAACTATGAAAAGGTAGCCAAGAGTTTGAAACATTCTCTTTGCTACCAGCTAGTGATCATCTGGAGGATTGCAATTGAGGTATGATATGCCAAATCATTGAATCCTCAGAATTCTCTGGATTCAGCCTGTGTAGAGAGCCACAAAGATGGCTTTGAAGCAAATATCCAGAGACAATTATGTTTTATTAATTTAATTATTTTATTTTATTACGAAAGAGACCGGAACATTCTACCAATTCTGGATAGGAGTTAGTATTAAGAAGAAAAACAGAATGATTCTCATTGACTCACTGGGGTAGAAGAGGGAAGGAAGGAAAAGCATAATCAGCCTTGTGAGAATGTGTCAGCCTTTTGTGTAGACCAGGCCAGGAAACTGGCTACCCAGGAAGATCAGAACAACAATATATTCAGATAGGTTATAACAACTAAATTGTGTAATTGCAGTAAATTGACAGGAAATGTGTTTACAGATGACCCTCAGAAAGCCCCTTTTGGCTCCTTTGTTCAATTCAAAGGCCTCCCAGGTACCAGGCAAACAGCCCTTGGGAAATGGGCCCTTGGGAAATGTAGTCCTCTTAAGTCTTATTGCAGGAATGACACCCATAATACATTTAGAGAGGGGGGGAGGGAGGGGGGAGGGGGAGAGGGAAATATAGGAAAATATGTTAGCTCAGAGGTAATTGGGAATGATGTCTAAATGGTGTGCTATTATTTCATTTCAAAAGGCTAATGGAGTAGCCCTTGGTTTTGGCTTCAACATCGGCTGCATCTCAATTAATTTAAGGTCCAGGAAGAAACAATATAGGCCAGCAGCCAAGTTAGCTCTTTCCAGTGGCTGACAAAGATCTCCTGTACAAAGGCATGCAGGGAAACAGAAATTTACAGTCATGAGGCTTTTCCTGTAAAATGTACATTTAAACTGCAGAACCTTTAAAAACCCATCACAGGCTTACTGATCTAAGGCCAAGAACACATATTGTATGATGTCATTTAGATGTTGTTAGTACTGACATGAAAAATACCTCAACCCTCAGATAATAAAACACACATGTTAGTTAATGTCTCTGAGAATTACACTGCAGTATTGTTTAAGACATGCAACACACTATTTCCTGGGGACTAAACCATATCACCAAACAATTTCCAGTTTAGGTTCACTGAATCAATGTTTCTGATGGATTAAATCCTTGATCTTTTGCAAATGTAATATTCAGATCTATTACTGAATGATAGATCAGTATGTTGATTCTGAATAACAGATTCTGAAGCTAAGTAATCCAGCCCACATTTCTTTTTTTCTTTCTCCTATTTAGATAATTCATACCAATAGGTCTCTCTTGGTCAACTTGATTTGGTTTGGATTCAGGGAAATTTGTTTAATCGGAGTGTGAATCCAAATCTTTCAGACTGCAGCATTAGTACACACCAAAGTTCTTTTGATCAAAGAACAAGATGAAGTTTCTAAATTTGTCCCTCATGAAGGGCTGAAGTCCAACAAATTCCAAAAATGTGGTTGTGTTTTTAATGCCTGATTTTATATATATATATATAATTATATATATAATTGTTGAGCTTGCCCATTTTCAAGTAATTATATTCCCATGTTTTGTGAAGCAACTTAATTCAAATCAACACAGTCTTTGTCATAATTAGCCTAATACATAAATTGGGGAAATTCAGAGGGGGGGAATATCCCTGTGTTAGGGCTACCATATCTGATTACAAAAATCCATTTAGTTTGAACTTTTTAATACCAATTATCTCCGAAAATAAGATATGGTCTTATTTTCTTTTCCCCCCCCCCAAAAAAAAAATAAGCACTTGGCTTATTTTGGGGGAGGTCTTATTATTTTTGAGGTGCAGGAGGTGGCAAGTGTGGTCACCTCATGGCTGCTGCTGTGTTGCAATATTTTCAGGGAGGACTTATTTTCAGGGAGGGCTTATTTTAGCACATACGCTCAAAAGCCCAATTGGGCTTATTATCCAGGAAGGGCTTATTTTGGGGAAAACAGGGTAACAACAGAGAAAAGTGAGAGAAAAATCCTGCTTAGCAAAATTGTATCCTCCTATTTTCAGATATTATCCTCATATGAAAAATTATGTGGAAATGGATTTGTAAATATATTATGTCCAGAATTTTCAAGAATTACTAGCAAAATAAAAGATTTTATTCCAAAAAGATTTTGATTCTGTCCATTCTTAAAAGGACAGCCTCATGGGAATTTCCTGAATTCACCAAATTAGTAATGAATTTGGTGGTCTTTCAAATCTGATGCGCACAACTAGCTACAAGAAGATCAACGGTAATTGATCAATGTATGGTAAACTCAAAGAACCCAGATGAAATTAATTTGGAATCGCTTTGTGTGCAGGAATCTGGAATGGTGGGAATATTTACAGATTAGAAATAGGTTTAAGAGCGATAAGGTATGGTTTGGGATCTACCCAAACCCTCAGGGGTTAGATAAGATTTTGTTTGGCAGAGATAAGAAAATGTCGAAGATTTATCAATTTTTGACCTGTCAAGATGCTAAAGAAGAGATGGATAAAAGCCTTCTAATAACATGGGAGAGAAATTTTGGCTATGAGATTGAAATGGGCAAATGGTGGGATCTATGGAGTAAGACTATTAAACTTACAATATCTACAGCGTTTAAAGAAAACATATACAAGATGGTTTATAGATGGCACTTCCCCCCAACAATGTTAGCCAAAATGTTTCCTGGGTTATCTCCACTGTGTTGGAAATGTGGAAGAAGGGATGGCACATTCTACCATATTTGGTGGTCTTGTACTGAGGCCACGAAATACTGGAGAAGGATTCAAAACTGGCTAAAAGAGGTTACCGGAGCAAGCATGGAATGGAAACCCGAGAATTTTTTTACTAAGCATAAAACCAGAAAACAGGAGTAAATCTATATGGCATTTGAGCCTACATATAATTGTGGCCGCAAGAATAACCTATGCACAATTTTGGAAATCTACTACCATACCATTGGAAGATGCCATAATTAAAAAGATTTATGAATGTGCAGAAATGGACAGAATGACGGGTTGGCTGAGGGACAAAGGAGAAACGGAACATTATCTTAGCTGGAACCTATGGTATATGTGGGCGACAAGGAGAACAGCAGGGACTTAAAACGGGGAAAGTTAAATAGCAGTTGTTAACAATGGGAACTAAAAGTGAACATGGGTATTGTAATAGATCCCTGAACTTTGTAACGAGAAGATGCTGGTTAGAGACTAAACAATGAGGAAGAAAAAAAGAAGTTGGGCTGTGAATGACTGTCACTGGGGGGGAGGGGTTGTATGTTTAAAGTTGTATTTGTATTTGTATGTCTTATTCTTTAAAAAATGTATAACCAATTAAAAAAAAAAGGACAGCCTCATAGGAATTTCCTGAATTCACCAAATTAGTAATGAATTTGGTGGTCTTTCAAATCTGATTTGCACAACTAGCTACAAGAAGATCAACAGTAATTGATCAATGTATGGTAAACTCAAAGAACCTAGATGAAATTAATTTGGAATCGCTTTGTGTGCACAGTATTCTGTAATATATATTCTGTGTTAGGTATACATTTTGTTTTCCTTCATAGGAAACATCCTTCCTCTCTTAATTAAAAACAGCAAAATCCAAAGCAAAATATTACATGTAGCTACAAGTAATGAGATAGGCAAACTACATTAAGATTCTTAGTCAGTCAAACGATGACTTGATCAGAGAGGAAATTCTGCTCCAAATATTCTATAGGAAGATAGAGAGACAACCTTCAGAAAAATATAAAAGAGCTCCTGCTTACTAGCAGTTGGCAAGTATATATAGAAACTAATTATGTGTTGTAACTTTTGCTAAATATCATCTCAATTCATGAACTTCCCCTTCTTTTTCTCTGTCTTCTCATATCCTTTTGGATTTTGAATTCTATTTGATTCTTTTTTTATGCTTGCAAGAAGCTTAAAATTAGATTTAGACCCTTGGTTCTGCTATCTACATATATAAAAATGGTGCACTTTGTGTATATGTGTGTGTTTGTGTCTGTGTCTGTGTATATCCAACATAACTCTGGAACACCTCAAGCAATTTCAATCAAACCTGGTATACAGATGACTTACCCTCTGGAAACAAATACTGTGGTGGTAAGACACTCCTAACACCCCTCGGTGTGTGTGGGTGTGTGTGGGTGCATGGGTGTGTTCCAGCATAACTCTGGAATGCCACTGAAATGAAAAGGAATGAATTATATCTATAGTGTTAAATCACAGTACTTTTGATAGTGATAGTATGCATTAGTGTGATAGCATTAGGATACAGCCTGTTGTGCCTTAAGATGGTGCCTACTATACAGCACAGTGGAGTTGCCATGTTAACGGCTTCACGGTACTTCACAAGGGGGCTCCAACCTAATACAGAATTAGGATTAATAAATACCCTGGTAACGCCAGGCTATTGGCTAGTTTTAAAATAAACACCCATTAAATTAGAAAATATAATAGAAGAGAAAATAAAACAAACAAAGCACATAAGTATGTATGAACACTTGGAATCTATGTAGAGCTTAATATGCATTGTCCCACCAGGGAATCTATGAAGGAAGACACCAATACTATCCTCATAGTTCTGTACTGTAAAGCGGTTTCACAAAAGCTATTATTCTTCTGCTCTTTCAGTAGAACTATAATTCTATAATACTATAATAGTAGAACTATTCAAAACTATATTTTCATGCTCACTCCTTTAACCTGTTTCATATGTTGATTTACATTTCTAAGTAACAACATATACTATATAAACTGCATGCATACAAACACACAAAGAGAGAGGGGGGAGGGAGGGAGGGAGAGAATTTATTTTATATCTTCTGTTTGGATACAGGATTTGTTTCTTATCTATGTGACCAGCAGAGGATGCTATGCTACCTGTTTCACTAATACAGTATATATAACAGTCACAATATTTGTGTAAGGATCAGTTTTTCATATTTTGCATTTTGTCTTTTGGCAACATTTTATGCCATCCATAAACACTTGGCAGATTTTTTTTTTCAATTCTATAATTTGCTCTGACCTCAGAAATAAAAACCCATACTGAAATAACATAATCAGAGAAATTAATTTTAAAAATATAAAACCTGTTGGAATTATTGTCCTACAGTATATGATGGCACTATACAAGTTATATAAGTTCCTTTTATAAGTCATATAATTTATCACTGGCATAACATGCACAAATATTATTCTATAAATAAATTGCAACTTTAGAGGGCTTCATGGATTACACTACATTATAGGCAAGTAGCTTTTAATATCTCAAACTTGTGGAGAGATAGAGAGCGGGGGCAAAGATGCCAGAATCACTTTGGTTAGTGAGATGGGCAATAAACAAACAAACAAACAAACAATAGAACTAGATAGAGAGAGATAAGACAAAAACTGGCTCAATAAAAAAAAAGTTCCAGTACTGATATTAATATAAATAATCAAAGCCATAATCTCCACAATGATGTGCTTGGCACATACCACAAACACAGCACCATTTAGATGAGGTATCTAATCCTGACTCAGTACCTGAAGAGGATTAGGATGAAGAACAATCATTTCCATCAACAGAAATATATTCCTGCTGACAGATATACTTTTCTTTTTACTAGTTTATCCACCAAGAATTGCCAAATATCTAGTAAAAAACAGAGCTGCTGGGAGATGAATTACGCTATATTCAGATCCCACCCAAAAGGTCAGAGTTAAGAAAAGTTCTGTGAAGTCCTTATATCATCGGGGAAATTATGAGTCTCCTAGAATAAGCTAAATCTAAAACCACTACAGAATTCCAAAATGAAGCTTGGAATTCAAACAAATCAGCCACCAACAGACTCATAGAAATAAACCATACGGGTAGTCCTCAACTTACGACCACAATGGAGCCCAAAATTTATGTTTCTGAGACATTGGTAAGTGAGTTTTGCCCCATTTTATGACCAGTTGTTAAGTAAATCAGTGCAGTTGTTTAAGTTTGTGACATGTTTGTTAAGTGAATCTGGTGTGCCCATTGATTTTGCTTGTCAGAAAATTGGAAAAGTTGATCACATAAGCCCAAGACACCTCAACCGTCATAAATATGAATCAAGCTTGCCAAGTATCTGAATTTTGATCATGTGACCATAAGGTTGCTACAACAGTCATAAGTGTGAAAAACGGTCATAAATCACTTTTTTTCATTGCCATTGTAACATTCTAATTTTGAACAAACTGTTCAAAATTACTACCTATATTTACTCACCACTCACTACTCAGGAAACAATAACAAAAGCTAAGAAAAAGAAACAAAAAGAACAGAACACATCCTCTCCAACAGCCAACTCCCAGATAAGCAGGGATTAGCATCAGAAAAATAATCAAGCAGAAAACAATGTCCTAATCAAGGAACTTCTAAAGAGAAAACAAAGCTCCCACCAAAACTGACAGGGCAAGCTACTGTTTCTCAACAGGAAACAAACCCCACATCATTTACACTGATGCTTTTCCCAGTTGGGTAATGAAATGTCAGCAAGCAAACAATCAAGTCAGAGAGTACTAAGGATTCCACAATTCAAATCTGAGCTACATATTTACATATCCACAGTTAAGACACTAGAAAGAGTGCAGAGAAGAGCAGCAAAGATTATTAGGGAACTGGAGGCTAAAACATATGAAGAATGGTTGCTGGAACTGGGTATGTCTAGTTTAATGAAAAGAAGGACTAAGAGTGATACGATAGCAGTGTTCCAATATCTAAGGAGTTGCCCCAAAGAAGAGAGACCTAATATCCAAAGGACCTGAAGGTAGGACAAGAAGCAATGGATGGAAACGAATCAAGGAGAGAACCAACCTAGAACTAAGGAGAAATTTCCTGACGGAACAATTAATCAGTGGAACAACTTGCTTCCAGGAGTTGTTGATATTCCAATTTTTTAAGAAGAGACTGAAATGGTAAAGGATTCCCTGCTTGAGCAGGGGGTTGGACTAAAAGACCTCCAAGGTCCCTTCCAACTCTGTTATTCTGTTATAAATTGTTTCTATTAAGCAAAATCAAAAATAATTTTCATTTATCAAATCACGGGGGGTATATCCAAGAAATATTTTCCTAATTTTTTCCTGTTTTTGAGCCACTCTGAAATGATTGGAGTTGTAGGAGGATATACATATCAGAAATATGATATGTATATCAGCTGGCAATAGACACTTTAGCCCGCTAATGCCATACCTAAATATTTTAAGTATGGACAAGTTAAAATTATAGTTAGTAAAGAATACATCTAAAGGGTGAAAGATTGCTAAAAACAAAACAAAACTGTGGAAACTTCAAGACTATCAGTATCTGGACCATACCTGTGATATGATCTACCACCAGAATTATTACCTGGACAGAAACTAAACTGGACAGTTCTGATTGAAAAACAAGAACATTGATGATTATTCACTATGTATTACATCCCCCACAGTCATTTTGATAGATTATTCCTGCCCTGCAGAAATAGAGGCAGAGCTTTAAGTCTAAGAAATTGTTAAAGAACAAAGTTAAAGGCAGCCTAGAACAGATATTGATGCAAGTTCAAAATTGTTACTTACGGACTGTACATAAAGCAAAACATGAATATTGAAATGCTGCAATAAAAACATGAACAGAATACTGGCAAGGAATAGCATTACCTTGTCAATGACTCACAACTGGAGACTTGATTTTGGATGCTCAAAAACAAACTATTCAAATTAATGCAATTGAGGCCAGAACTAAAAAAAACAAACCATAATATGATTCAAAGTATAGATTGGGCAAAGAAGCAGATGAAATAGTAGAGCATACACTCTGCTTGTGCAAGAAGATTACACAAACTGATAACAAACTAAAATATAACACAGTTGCCAAAATAATTCACTGGAACATCTGTAAAAATGATCATGTGATGTAATTTCATTATCGGTAATGAACAATTGGTAAGAACGTATAGTTGAAAAAGTAATTGAAAATAAGCAGGTTAGAATATTGAGAGATTTCTAAACCATTGCTTAGATTCACATATATGCTATGCCGATGTATTATGACATCCTAGTTCTTAGGAAGAATTTGAGCACATGGAGGCCAAATATCAGCTAAAGAAGTGGCAGCTGTGATTTCAAATTGTTATATAAATATAACAATAATAAAAATACCCAATATAAAGCACATTTAAATATTAATAATATCATTCTGAACTATGTGATTCTTGGTTTGAATGACTTATCTTTCTGTTTGTTGTTTGAACATAAGATTCTAGCATACACTAAGCCTGATTGTTGACTGTTTTATTTCTCTTTAATGTAATGCCACTTTAGGGCTTTAGACTGTCGGTTTTGTGAGATGACAAGGACCTAAGGTCTCTGGCATGAAGTGATCTTATTACTAGGCAGCTCTTGCTCACGCTATCAAATGAGATCATATTCACAGCGGAATGAAATTAGCAGACATAGCTTCACATATTTAAAAACTAAAAAGCGTGGAAATGCCTGCAAGCAAACTGCATAATTTAATCCTGAGCTAGGTATATTCTTTTCAAATAAAAATACCAAAGGCATTCTTTAAAATGGTTCTAGGTCTGATCAAAGAATAGCAGAGATCTTGTTCTTCATTCTAGTTTCTATCCCATATATACTTAAATATCTAGGTTTGCTGGAATACAACTGAACATGGTCCTAGAGGCCATTTGTGGCTTTTTCAAAGTAGAACTTGAAAAATTACAAAAGCTAAGAATTATATCTACAGACATTATGGTGGACACGGGACACAAAATAATTGATTTAATATTGACATGGTGACTCTACAGCAGATCTCAGCCTTTTATGGCTCAGGTAAAATAGATTGTGCCCTTTAGCTGTCCCTATCCAGCTCATATGGATTGTTTTTATTTTGAAGGCAACTGCTATATTTTTTTTCAATTTATGCATGTTAGTGTCTGCACATCTTCACAACTCTATTGGTTCAACCTCCCATAACAGTCCCAGTTTCTCCATGATGGTGCTGTGGTTAGAATGCAGTATTGCAGGCTAATTCTGCCGATTGTCAGTGATTCAATCCTGACTGGTTTAAGATTGTCTTAGATTTCTATCCTTCTGAGGTCAGTAAAATGAGGATCCAGATTGTTGGGGGTAATATGCTGACTCTATAAACTGCTTAGAAAGGGATGTAAAGTACTGTAAAACAGTATATAAGTCTAAGAGCTATTGCTAGTGCTATTTGCAAGTGTTATTTTCATGTGGACACTTGAGAAAATTAATTGTCCATTCCATTCTACATTGTCATTTGCCACCCTATCATTCTTGCATTGACATTCCATTTCCTTGTCAATTTGCTATGGTTTCCTCTACAAAGCTTCAGTGTACCTCCACTCAGTCAACTCTGACTACACTTGTGCAATCCCTGCCTTCCAACCTTCTCAAGACAAATACCCAAGCTCTCTATTCTATTTTCTTTCCTCCCCTCCTGTGTTCTCATGCCAACTTGGGAATCATCAGCTCATTGAACTGATGGCATCTAGTAAGTGTGCAGATGTTCCTGTTGGGATGATTTGCATGCGAATAGGGCTTCAAATGTCACTTTGGGAAACCATGGAAAGGTTTCACTTAAAAGTCCTCCTGCTATATCTGAGGCAACATTTGAGCAACATTTCTTTAGACAATTATACTTTCGCTTCTTTGCAGTTTTGATTTGTTATTATTCATTCAATGAAATATTTAAGTAAGACAGATACTTATACAAAGCTAAGGATTAGGAAATGTTTTACTTAAAAACATTCTTCTGACTTAAAGTTAAAAGTTTAATACAGGAAAAGGTCAACTTGTACTATCATAGCAACTCTCAATATTCTGATTTCCATGCTTATGTAGACAAAATATTACTATTCGCATAGAAAAATAAGAGAGGTCCAATACTCACTTCCTGGCATAGCTCAATAATAAGTGAACATAATCAGTTATTGCAATATGCCAACCGGTAGTTGAATTTGAATAAAAATCAAATGCTAAGATTGCAAAAGGAAACCTAAGTGTTTATACAGGTAGTATTCAATTTATGACCAGTTGATTATGATCATTTGAAGCTACAATGGAACCCCCCCAAATCTATTTGCAATCTGGTTCTGAAGTTCCAATGGCCAACCCTGTCTCCTGCAATCATATGATTGCATTTTGGGCATTTGACAATCAGCCCATATTTATGGCCATTTGCTGATTTACAAGTTTTTTTGCCAGAAATCAGCATTTGCTTCCAGTTTATGGCAAAAAAGGCAAACATTTGGCTCACCTAACTGTGGAATTTGCTTAGCAATCATTTCAAAAAAGGTAGTAAAATCTGATTTGTCACATGGTGACTCACATTACTACTGTCACATCTTACAATTCTAGTTGCCAGGTTCTATTATGGATATAAGTTCAAAGACTATCTGTAATTCTGAACTGGGGGAAACTCTATATTGTAACACACTGTTGCACTTCCAGTTGCTTTGTTTCCATTTATATTTTCTCATATGAAAGCTGGGAATATTTTATGATCTTTGTTTGGATCTTAAATCTACATGTATCTGCAAGCAGTCATGAAAAAGATTCTGGATTTTTTTCTGCAGAAAGAGTAATTTATTTTCGCATCCAATTAGATAATTTGATGGACAATTCCCTGAAAATTTCTTAATAAACTCTTGCATGGGATGGAGAGTCAATGAATATTAGCCATTAGAGGAGCAAGACACAGAGATCTGTTTTGACAAAACAAACAATGTGTGACACTCTCCATTCATTAGAGGACAGGCAGGATTATAGCATTTTTCAAATCTGAAGATGACAAGACTAATATAAAGCATGGCATTCTCCCTTATCTCTTGTCCATAAACTGCATGACCAGCATGTAAGAATGAAACAGAGGGTTCTTTCAGTTGGGGTGTGCAAACAAGTGCAAAAGTCTCTCATTAGAGTATCAACCAAAGGCCTGCTTGCATTTTAACTAGGTGTATGATTTACGGTGTATGTTTGCATGTCAGCTTCCCTGAGAGTGCTTGTCATAGAAAGCTGGGACAGAAAAGCTAAATAAAATCAATGAAGCCTCACTGCCATAGGAAAGTGATACTTCATCATTTCTACACTTCAGCTTTAAGTTAAAACATAGAAACTCAACAGTTACTGTTGAGCCCACAAAATGTAATGCTGTAGTGAATGGATTCCCTCTTAAAGGGACATCAATTTTCATGTGATTAATGCTGAACTAATACTACTGCCTCTTTGGGAACTGTATATAAGACAACCCCAAGTGTATTCTTGGAACTTGGAAATTTGCCTCATTGAATAATTGTATTGCTTTTTTGACACCCAGAAGCCAAGTAAATGGCTTCTGCAAAAGTAACAAAGACTCTTGTAGTAACTTAAAGATTTACCAACCAATTATGCATAATTTTTCATAGTCTAACATTCAGAACATCAAATTATGGTTTAGAAACAAACAAACTGTGCTCTCTGGGTCCATTTAAATTAAAATATTCATTTTCATCCCTCAAACTCAAATCAAACAAGAATAATACACAAGACCTTAATTCTAATTGTCATCAGACATTCTGAAAGAATTACTGCAGACATGTCAAGAAATCTAGGCATTTAAACAGCCAAGCAGGCATATTTTTAAGATTCAGTGGATGAGAGACAGACAGACAGACAGGCAGGCAGGCAGGCAGGCAGGCAGGCAGGCAGACAGACAGTCATAGACTTGATGACTAAATGTTTGCACAAAGCAAAATTATTTCCTCTAACACAGTCAGTTTATTGACTGTACATTGATGGGAATTGCATGAAAGTAAACAGCAGAGAATGTACCACTTCTTTGCTGTAAAAAGGAAGATAGACTGATGGTTTTAATATCACAGTCAACATTACATTAGACAGCATACACACACACACGCACAAACAATAAATTTTCCCTTTGTCAAAACAAACAGAAAACCTAGACAGATTGAATAGCGGTAGAAGACAGAATTTCAACACTTTAACAGGCAGCAATGCATACAGTTATATGACCCTACCAAAATTGAGATATTACACAGTATGAGCTTGGGGAAACATCTGCTTTTGCAGGAGTCCATTGCACAATTGATCTGCATCCAGATGTGCATCTACATGAACATTAATTGTGTGTTTAATATGTCTGTGAGCATATCTCTGTATAAACGTATAAAGTATGAGGATGATTTGAAAGCATTGAAAAAAAATACAAAATGGCATTTACAAGCATGTCAGACAATTGTATTGTGGTTAACAGCACATGTAAGTTTATAAATGTGATAATCTGATAGAACAGCTGCCCTAATGAATATCAACTAGATAAATTTACATGGTTAACTCCAACTATGCTTCTTTTCATCCTACTTTGTTCTTCTTAATAGTTGGGCTTGTTCAATTGGTTTCCAGTTATTGGTCTTTTGTCTTGTCATAAACTGTGAAGTCATCTTGTTCTTCTGTCCATGTTTCCTCAGATCATTTAACATACTTGACTATACAAGATTTTGTGTACATTTTGTGTATGTATGTGCATAGAGGGATTGAACTATGAAAAACGTAATGGCAATTACTAGCTAAGTGATTTGATTTGATTGATTTTATTACATTTATATGCCGCCCTTTTCCCCAAAGGGGACTCAGGGCGGCTCACAATTCAAATCAGGGAAGGGGGGTACAGACAGGAAATAAAAAGACGAAACATAACAATACATAATTTAAAAACACACAACAGTCATACCATTCGAGGCGGGGGGCAACAGCTCTTTAGCCCCAGGCCTGTCAGAACAGCCAGGTTTTAAGGGCTTTGCGGAAGGCCTGGAGGGTGGTGAGGGTATGAATCTCCATGGGGAGCTCGTTCCAGAGGGTTGGAGCAGCCACAGAGAAGGCTCTCCTCCAGGTAGTCACCAGTTGGCATTGGCCGGCGGATGGAATTCGGAGGAGGCCTAATCTGTGGGATCTAATTGGTCTATTGGAGGTGATTGGCAGCAGGCGGTCTCTCAAGTACCCAGGTCCAATACCATGAAGGGCTTTATAAGTGACGACTAGCGCCTTGAAGCATATCCGAAGACCAATAGGCAGCCAGTGCAGCTCGCGGAGGATAGGTGTTACTTACATAGTTCACTTACATAGCTCATTTTTCCCAAGATATTGGCATTATAAATGTAATTATTTTAGATATACTTCTTTTGGTTCTCCAATATGCTATTTAGTTATCATGTGTAAGAAAGACGAGTTGCTTAAGGTACATTGATGTACCTGTAAACTATTTAAAGCAAAAACACAAATGTTGCAAATATTCAAGGAATTGAATTAATCAGCAGTGACCTGTGTGTGAAAAGTTTAAAACAGTCATGACAGTCATTGTGACAGGATTACTGAAGCCTGTCCCTTTGTACTGTACATGTGCACAATGTCAGTGCACGTATAAAAGGGACAGGGCTTTGATTGTGACACTCATGAAAATACTGGTGATGATAAGACTTTTTCACATGGTGGGAAACAATGGTGTGGTAGTGATTAAATTGTCAGACTGGAACCAAGGAGACTGAGACTCTACCTAATTCAGATATGGAACTTTACTGGGACAATTTCTTTTTCTGAGGACTGTGGTTGTGATGCTAAAATGAGGAATATACACTTCCTTGAGCTGCCTGGAAGAAAGCTATAATATGAACATAAATATAAATAAATGATGGGCTAAAAGTATTATGTCTTACAACCTCTAACAGGGCAAAATGGTACATCATAGGACAACAATCTTTGAACTAAGATCCTCGAATAGGCTAATTACAGAATACATCCAAAATCAATGACCAATGAGTTCAGTGGGATTGAAATTTAGGAAATTTATGATCATTTCTATGCTGCCAGGCTGCTGTTGAAGTCAACACATCTTCAAATTGCCAACGTTAAGAAACACAGATATAGACCTTTCCAATCTGATAACCTACAGTATAGAGATGTGAGATTATAACTCCCAAGCAATTATTAGTAAGAATAATAATCAAATTACCCGGGAGGGCATCCATTTAGGAAAACCAGAACAAACCAATTCTTTAAAGCATGATCATCAGCTAGGAAAAGGTTACCAGACCACAGGCTTACTAATAAACTTGTTCCGCTATTACAAAAATGCTGACTATAGTATAAGAAAGTGAGTACAGGATTTAATTTAATGTTTCGTTTATTATTTTAGATGCCACTAAATGCAGAACAACTCTGAGCAGCTTTCAGTATAAGAAACAAAGTAAAATAAAGTCATTAGTTAGAGTTACACCAGTTGCGTCCCTACCTGAACCGGGAGGCCCTCACAACAGTCACTCGTGACCTTGTGACCTCTAGGCTGGAATATTGCAATGTGCTCTACATGGGGCTGCCCTTGAAGAGCATTCGGCGACTCCAGCTAGTCCAGAATGCTGCCGCGCGAGCGATTGTGGGTGCACCTTGCTTCACCCACGTAACACCTATCCTCTGCGAGCTGCACTGGCTACCTGTTGATCTCCAGGTGCGCTTCAAGGTGCTACTTATCACCTATAAAGCCCTTCATGGTAGTGGGCCTGGGTACTTGAGAGACCGCCTACTGCCAATTACCTCCACTAGACCGATCCGATCGCATCGATTAGGCCTCCTCCGAATTCCATCTTCCAGCCAGTGCAGACTGGCAACTACCCGGAGGAGAGCCTTCTCGGTGGCTGCTCCGACCCTCTGGAACGAACTCCCCATGGAGATTCGGACCCTCGCCACCCTCCAATCCTTCCGCGCCGCTTTAAAGGTCTGGCTGTCCCGGCTGGCCTGGGGTTAAGATTTTAACCCCACCCGAATTGTGTGATTGTTGTGCTTTCTTTTAATATGTTGTATTGTCTCCATGTTTGGAATACTGTTTGTCTTGCCGCCCCACCCTTCTGAATTGTGAGCCGCCCTGAGTCCCCCCAGGGAAAAGGGCGGCATACAAATAAAGGAAACTAACTAAGAAGATAGAGAACAAGATAAAAAAAATAGAGAACAAACTGGTAAATTCAGCCAGCAACTCAGAAAACATATACAGACATACCTTACCTGATGCTTCAGTCAAACTAGACCAGAGCCTGGAAGAATTAAGGAGTCAACAGCAATGTCTGCATTTATTTACCCAGAAATAGATTTCATCTGAGTTTCCTACAACTTGCTATCTTGTAACTGTACATATAACTGCATAATCAATAATTGGTGTTGGGCAATGAGGATAAACTTAATTAGTGAAGCTGGATATGAATGTTATGTTTGTTTAATATGGATGCATAGGTGTCTGTGCCTGTTTCACTATAATATGGAATAAAAACAACATTGGATTAAAAAAATCTTAGATATGCCAGACATTCTAATTTAAAGGCAATTTCTTATTTTTTATGTGAATTATAGAGTTCTGGGAGCTCCTGGGAGAAGCCCCAAAGTAGGAAAATAGAAATTTATTTCTCTATATAGATTAAGGCAAAAGGTTCAATTTCCTGACAACTTTAGTTAAGCAACCTTAATACCCATTTAGCAGCAGTGCCAGTGCCAGTATGGCAGTTTGGTCTAGAAACTAGAAGGCTGTGAGTTCTAATCCTGTCTTAGCCATGAAAGCCGGTTGGGTTGCTTTGGGCCAGTCACTTTCCCTCAGCTCAACCCACCTCACAGAATTGTTGTTGTAGGAAAAATAAGTAGAGGAAGGCGCATTAGGAATATACCTTTCTACCTGTTGTCTTACATTGTATATAAAAATAATGAAGGTAAAATAAAAATATAAAAATAAATAAATGCTGGAAAGTCATCATTGATTAGAATAAATTAATGTATCCAAACTGTGAGCAAGCTCTTTATTCTGTTTTCACTCCCACTTCGATTCTTTTATTTATTTGTTTGTTTGTTTGTTTGTTTGTTTGTTTGTCTGTATTGAAGAGATATCTGGGATCTTCAGAAGCCAGGCATTCATTTAATGTTTTTTCTATTAGCTTAATAAAAATTTCCCCTAGGTGCCACTAGAAGATGACAACCAGGGAATATTTGATTGATTTTTAATTTAAAAGGGGGGATTATCCTCTGTTGATCTGGGAAATCATTGTTCCATTTGAAATTCTTTAAAAAAATCTTATTACGTCTATGAGCTAAGGAACATTATTGGCTGCATGTGATCAGTTACTCTTTATCATACTTGGGTGAATTTATCTTGCTCTGTTCACTTGATGCCATTGTGTAGGTAGTTCTGGATGATAGAGGATTTATTATGCTTATATATCCGTGAATCAGAGACCTCTCCACCATTTATTGAAGAATTTGACAATGCAATTTTAAGGTCTATGCTGTTTTCAGACTGCAATGCTTTCTCTTTTTCTTTTTCTTGAGTTTGTCATTTTAAGATTTTTAATTTTTAAAGAATTTAAAAGTTTTTAATGTTTTGCTCCTAGATGTGCCTGTTTTTTTCCTCTTTAGTATAGAGTACCATTTAAAGGCTAACTGCATGGTGTCCAAGAGCAGAATGAACTTCAAAGTCTTGAAATTACCAAATGTGCTTGATACATTGCTATTGATAAGGTGGTCATCTAGAACAAGATTTTTTTTCCAAACTATTTAAGATTTTGAAGGTTACAAATAGCATTTTAAATTGGAGATACAAAACTACAGCCACTCTTTCACGTACATATAGGAACCATATTCTTCCCTCATCAATTATGTATCTGAATTCTGCTCTAGATGAAATTTCCAAAGAATCTTTATTAGAAACAACATGTAGAATGTATTACATTCTGATATCAACAGAGCATCTGTAGCACTACAAAACATGCAAGGACAAATAAGCTTTATTTTAAGTAACTTCTATATGTTTAATATTAAAAGTTTTGAAAGATAGCAATAGCACTTAGACTTACATACTGCTTCACAGTGCTTTACAGCTCTTTCTACGCAGTTTACGGAGTCAACATGTTGCCCCAACAATCTGGGTCCTCATTTTACTGACCTAGAAGGATGGCAGGCTGAGTCAATCTTGGGCTGGTGAGAATCAAACTGCCAAACTGCTGGCAGTTGGCAGTCAGCAGAATTAGCCTGCAAGACTGCATTCTAGTGGGACGTGGTGGCTCAGTGGCTAAGACGCTGAGCATGTCAATCAGAAAGGTCGGCAGTTCGGCAGTTCGAATCCCTAGTGCCGTGTGATGGAGTGACTCCTATTACTTGTCCTAGCTTCTGCCAACCTAACAGATCAAAAACATGTAAAAATGCAAGTATTGGGTGGGAAGGTAACAGCGTTCCATGCACCTTCAGTGTTTAGACATGCTGGCCACATGACCACGGAGATGTCTTCAGACAACGCTGGCTCTTCGGCTTTGAAATGGAGATGAGCACCGCCCCCTAGTGTCGGGAATGACTAGCACATAGGTGTGAGGGGAACCTTTACTTTACTGCATTCTAACCACTGCACCACCACGGCTCTTAGATGGCACAAATATCTTGGGATGCAATAAAGATATCATCTAGTTTAAAGGTCCAGACATTTACAAAATCTGCACCAACATAGTGCTTAGAACTCCACTAATAAAAACTCGCTGAACCCATTCTTACTGTCACATTAGTGTGTATATATTCATGGAAGCTTGCAACTTCCTCTTGACATATAATATTTGTAACAATCACATCTGGAAAAATCCTGGTGCTAACCAGGAACTTTTATTCCTGAACTCACATGAAGAATAAAAATTACCAAGGAGTTGGTAATCAATGGCCAATCAATGACAGTCTATAGTAGCCTTCCCTATCTCATAGCCCTACAGCTGTTAGGACTGCAATTCCAAGTCAGCACAGAGAACTGTCATTAAAGTGAACAGAAGTAGAACAAGGGAATTGTTGGAACGATTCCAGTCAGGAATACTATATAGCCACATCTAAATAAGTCCCTCGTGGCTATCTCTTCAACTATTCTCAACAAGCCACTTTATATCCCATGTTGTAGCATACAATTCCTAGGCATAACAATATCTTGCACAAATTCTTCTGAAAAATGTGTCCTTAGCTGTATGTTTGACTAAAGGATACATTCTTTTTTATTAAACAGTTGGCTAGAATTTACTGTCTGTGTATTTGTATTAGTCACATTTTAATGCATTGAATAGGCTGGTTCCAATTAAGCTAATTGCACTTAGGTCCCTCTGAAAGCAACATGTAAAATTAGCAATGACTTGAGGTTTTTTTTTATTTCAGTAGGAATAAAGTGCAACTTAATGAGCAGAGTAATTATAATTGCCATCAGGGGGGTGATGAGGCAGTTCTTCCAGCCAGGGCAAAAGTTACAGGAAAACCCTTCCCTCTTTTTTTTTCTTAATGGAATGAGGATATCAGTGCAGATAGCAATAGCAATAGCAGTAGACTTATATACCGCTTCATAGGGCTTTCAGCCCTCTCTAAGCGGTTTACAGAGAGTCAGCATATTGCCCCCAACAATCTGGGTCCTCATTTTACCCACCTCGGAAGGATGGAAGGCTGAGTCAACCCTGAGCCGGTGAGATTTGAAACGCTGAACTGCTGATCTAGCAGTAGCCTGCAGTGCTGCATTTAACCACTGCGTCACCTTGGCTCATGATTTGAGGCTTTGATCCACCCAATGCAAATAACCAGAATAACCTCCCTAGCTGTCCTCTTTTTGAAAGAAAAATATTACATCAAACTGATACACAGAGTAAACATATCTATAACATACAATACCAATAATTTAACACTATTATCATTGATAATTGCAATAGTAAAGAGGGAAAGATGTGGAAAAAATGTATTTTAAAGAAAACTATGTTGGTCAAAGCTTTTCCTTGCCCCTTTGTCAAAACCAAAGCCATAACCTATTCAAATATTGACAAACAGTGCATATTGGTAATCTATTTTAGAAAATTAGGATCTATTTTGAATACTGAATATTTATTTTCAATTGAAGAAAATATATGTTTCTCAGGGTTTCCTTACAGATGCTCCATTACCCAAGATAACATCAATGTGATTCAGCATGGGTTTTGTTCCCTGTTTTTGTATAGTAGCTTGCCCTTCCAGTTTTGGTAGAGCTATGTTTTTCTCCTTGGTAGTTCCTTGTACTGTTTTCCTCTTGTTTGATTGGAATTAATCCCTGCTTATCTGAGTATTGGCTGCTGGAGAAGGTATGTTCTAGTCTTTTTGTTTTCTTCTTAGCTTTTTATTGTCTCTTTTGAACAATGTGTAAGTATGGTTTATTTATTTGTGTTTATTGATGGCTAATTTGTCTGAATGCCAACCTTCCAAGAATAGTATTTTTGGATTTTGCTTAGTTTAGAATTCTCACAGTTTCTCGGTTGAAACTATGGTTGACTCTTTCCATGTTTTACAAAATTAATTTTAATGTGTCTTCTGATTGCTTGTTGGTGTTCATGGATTTGTTCTACTAGGCTTCTGCCTGTCTGTCCTACTTATTGGCTGTTACACTGTTGGGGATGACTCATTTTACTTAAGTCATGTTTTGAAGGGCTTTAGTTCATTTGTGTGCTACAGTAATGATATATAATTGAAAGTGTTGGTTGTTTCTGAGATGCTTTTGAAGTATGGTACCTGTTTTCCTTTTCATAGCTTTGCATATTTTTGATGTAGTAGGTGGAATAGTCAGGTGCTTATTTCATGGTTTTGGGAGATGTTGTATAGTATAGGAAGACTGTTTCCTTGTGTCTTTGCAGTTTCCTTTGCAAAATTTCAGAATTGATTTGCCATTGCCTAATTCTTCCTAGGACTAAGAGAGAGAGAGAATGGTTCAAAGTCACCCAACTGGCTCTGTGCCTAAGGCAGTGGTTCCCAAACTTGGCAACTTTAAGACTTGTGGACTTCAACTCCCAGAATTCAACTCTGCTGGCTGGAGAATTCTGGGAGTTGAAGTCCACAAGTCTTAAAGTTGCCAAGTTTGGGAACCACTGGCCTAAGGTAAGATTAGAACTCACAGTCTCCCAGTTTCTAGCATGATGCCTTAATCACAATGCCAAACTGGCTTTCCGACTCTCTTCTTTTACCTAAAATAATGGCTGGTTTGGAGGTCACTGTTTATTCCTGCAAAACCTTTCACCACCAATCCCATTAGAAGCAAAAAACAAATGTCTGAGATAAATACATTGCCAAGAAAACATCTGGGATCAATAGAATCTAATTCTTAATTTTGCAAGTTAAAAAATTATGTCCCCCAGAATTGAATTAATCCAAACTAATAATAATATGAGAGAGCTTGCTCTCTGAGTCCTCATATTTGCAGCTGCTAGCAGGAGAACTCTGCAGAGACATTTCCATTTGATTGCTGGAGATGTAATTTCAGCAGGAGCCCTTGTTAGAGGATGTGCTCTAGAACATTAGCAGGGTGCTTCAAGATATTGAGCTTGCAAAATAATGAGCAATTAAATAGCAGAATGTGACGTTCAAAACTAAATAGTTTAGTATAGTTGTTTGGGATTTTTGAGTATGTGTTTAGCCTGCTATCAAAGAATATTAGTAGAAATTCATTGTATTCTAAACAAAACGTCAAAAATATTGTAGGAGGGGAGCTATGTTAATTAGGCATGTTATATCGGTAGTACATTTTCTAACGAACAAATGTTATTAGGGGTCCTTGGTGCTTTCTGAGCTTGCTTGTTTTCCTGCAGACATTTCATTACCCTAACTAGGTAATATCATCAGTGCTATTAAGGAGGACTGTTTGTTGTCAGTTTATATTCTGGTGATTTGCTTCTCTGTGTGGGTGGTCTTAGATATTTTTGGTTAGGCTGTTTACTGGTAGTTCTTTGGCAGTTTCTTGATTGGGATATTGTTTACTTACTTGTCTGTCTAAAGTTAATCTTGGAGATAAACTATGCTGATCTGGTTGCTGATTACTGGTGGAGAGATGCTGGAGTCTTTTCTCTTTTGGACTGGTTGATTGTTTCTTTTGCAAACGCTATAGATGTTGTTAATGTCTATGTGTCTATTGATGACTGATTTGTCAGAGTGCAAATTTTATTAAAAGGCTTATGCTTTCATTTTGCCAAAGCTGATGCATTATAAAATTTATTACCATGATCCTTATTTAACAAACATTTATCATTAACAACCAGTGGTTTCATATAGGAGAGACAATCTCTAAGATCCTCTCCATGTCTCATCATGACTGACTGAAACACCTCTAGGGAAAGAGCAAAATTACTGCAAAATATAATCTGCAATTCCCAGTCCCTGTAGGCCAGGGGGGTCACATCATCAAATTCACATCATCACAGCAGCATCACATGATGTATCAGGACTTTTTTCTCCTTTGCTAAACCAGGTGTGGGTGTGGCCAGCACGTGACATATCTGGCCCACGGGCCGGAAGTTTGACAGCCCTGTTGTAGGCAATCCAGTAAGATACCATGAGGTAAGGCAATCCAAAATTCCAAATCAGATGACGTGTAAATTACTCCTATCTACGTACCATCAAAGGTCATCAAGCAAATAGATCAATCCTGTTTCTGACTGCAATACTAATCCACTATTACTGTCTCAACAATTTTCCCTAAAAAAGGAAAGTTTTGGAAGCTCCCTGTCCAAAATCCTATATTTCAATGGAACTGCACCACAGCTTACCTCAAGGCTGCCACAAATTCCCCTTCCCACCAATTAACAACCACAGATGGAAAGAACCTGTGTAACATTATAAGATGGTGTCTAAATCATCATTAAGGAGTCTTCCCACGGGGTGCGAAGCCTGAAGGAATCTGAGCAACTTTATCAGTGACATGCTGTGCAAATCAGTCACAGATGCCAGATAGAACATTTTCATGTTGCTCCTCGAAGAAGAAGGTTGGTTATTTAAATAAAGTCAATGAAAAATAGTTCACCAACACAATAAGTGTAAAATGAGCACATTTTACCTACCATCTTACCATGTGCAAACCTAAATGAGGATGTGTATACCTGTGCTCAGTCTAATCCACTGTTCATTTTCCTCCACCAGCACTTCAGGCATTGTTTATGGCATTCACTTCCTGAAAGGATCAGTTGCCAAAAGAAGGCCATCGATTGCATATCAAACAGTTATCTTGGCCACATGCATTGGTTTTTTTTATGAAGTATAAAAATATTTTTTTTAAAAAACAGTTTATGGAAAACTAAAATAAGCATCAGAAAACATATACAAAGTTTTTAATATTGACCATTAGTACTATCATTTTGTTTTTAAATAAAAGTGGAAGAGTACTAGTGAGACCAAGTTGAAGCAACTTCTGGGAAACTCAACATTTTGTTCAACTTCTCATGTTAGATTTTGGATTATTTTTAATGATATGATGAAGATGATGATAAAGAAGAACATGATATGCTAGATGACTATTCTAGTTCTCTATTGCCCAGAATAAGCTTTAGTTGGGTGTCTTATAAAGAAATAAAATAAAATAAAATCCCACAAATTAAAGCTGCCTTGCCAGACTTTAGTTGAAGCAATTAAAAAACAGAAGAAAAGGTATACTGATTAAAATGAAAGCTTACCAGTTCAACTATTCATTCCCTCAACAGTCGATCAGGTGTTGGCAGCAAACAATAGGATTTTCCTACTATGTTCCCAAAACTTTATGTATCTCTTGTCCTGGAGGTAATTCATACTTATCATAACATGATCGTTCTTTGTGAAATGATCTAATTTCCTTTAAAAGCATCCAAGATTATATTTATCCCTTTGTCCTCTGATAGTGAATTCCTGAATTTAATTAAAGGTTGCATGAAAGTATTTTCTTCTTTTAGTTGAAATCCTCAATCATTCAGCTTCATTACATAATCACTTCTAAGGATGTAGAGTGTGATTATTTTCTTGATACCATATATGATTTGGACTATTTTATTTCATCTTTTCAATTTTTTTTATTCTGAACTAAAAATAGAAGCCAAATTTTATTGTAGAATTTTCTTGCACAGAATTTTTTGCAGCTCTATAACATTTTAAATAAAAACATATCACCATATGAAAATTTTCTTGATAAATAGAATAAAGAAGTTATGTGAATAGATTTTATAGATGAGTTTCCTGAGTTTTAGCTGAATGCATATCAAATTCTTGTAGGTGTTTTATACTAGTTGTAAAAGATATTTGGTGCTTTAATAACTTTTTATTAACTATAACAGCTATGAAGATTGCTAGTTTATTTAGCTCAGGTGTATACCTTATTATTTCTGAACCATTTTTAAACCATTTTTTTGTGAAAAGTTTACAAGGAGAAGAAAGGAAGTTTATAATATAATGTGTTTTATGATATTTGAAAACAAAACTTGAAACCACAGATTTGCAGCTACAGAGTTTAATAGATAGTATTAGTTCTAGCAGCTGTAGAATTAATTCTTCACTTTTTTTAGGCACGTCTATCTATAAAGAGATGGTACACAAGGCTACTTCTGTACAAATCCTAAAGCCTGAATTAATAAGGACAAAAATTCTATATGGAGTATGAGTAAGGGATGTCTCGGTTACCAAGGGAGAGAACGCTGAATTACAATGCAAATTCACATACTCATTCATCATATAAACCTATTTTGAACACACAGGTTTGTCTCTAGAGATTCTCAGTCATCCAGGTCCCGGTTTCCCAAAGGTGCTTTTTCAAAAGGCAACTGGACTTTGTTTTTCCTTGAAGATGTTTTACTTCTTATTCAAGAAGCTTCTTCAGTTCTGACTCAATGGTGGAGGATGGAAGGATTTGTATTCCTTGCACTTATCTGGTCATTAGCCTTCTTTCTCAGAGTCACTGAGATCACTTGGAGGTTTATCTGTGCCCTCAGAGACACCTGAACAGGTGCAAGTGCAAATGGGCGTGGAACTTTCTTTCAGCAGTTTCATGATCCTTCCTAAATCCTTCCATCGGAGGGACTTGAATTATGAAAGCTAAAAATTGACTCACTTATACCAGTATGGCATGCAGTATCTTAAATTTTCCACACACAGTTACAAAAAAATATTTCCTGTAGAGTAAATAAACAAATATAAAAGTAGCCAATGGTCTTAGATTATCTAGTCAAGTCTTTAAAAAAGACTTTTCCTGGTATTTTCTCATCTAATCAAATTTAAATTCTGCTATAAATATTTTCTTCTTTGGGTACTTTTTTAATGTTATAATTACATTCTGAAGATAAAAAGAAAGTTGTCATTGCAGACTAGAATTGCAATTCCTAGGATATATACTATAAGTGGCGTCACCACAGACATTATTCAGTCACTGCTTACAAAATCCCTGCCTATTTAGAATTGGGAGCAGGGGAATGCAGATATGCAAATATATCACAAGCAAATCAGCAATTGCGAATTAATCTGAAGAGAAAAAAAATGCCGCTACAGTTGCATTACTCCAGTGCTGAGGTCCCAGAACATCTATATATCACACTGATGATGTTTTTGGTCATAAACTCAAAAAGAGCAGATGAGAGCTGCTTTGTTTTTATCATTTAGATAATGACTTTATACTTCATGTGAAATCACACTATAGCACTTCATTTAAACAGAAATTTAAATAAGCAATTAAAAACACCTGGACAAAAATTTTGCCATCTGCCATTTTATAACATACACCATATGCCATGTTGCATCACTGTTTTTAAAAAATGCAGTATGGATATAATAATGTTGACCTACATCTCCTGAATGGTGTACAGAAAGACAGCAACCTGAGCTATGAAGAATGAGGATTTTTATGATAGATAGGTAGGTAGGTAGGTAGGTAGGCAGGCAGGCAGGCAGGCATCATTTTCTTCAAAGAGTTATATTATGTCACATATGCCAAATATTTAACCTGCAAGAATCCATTTACAATCATAGGGATGTTAAAGATAAGGACAAATGACATTTATTCAAGCATTGCAATATTTATTTGTGAAGCCATCGAAGATTTCTAAGCTAGAATACATTAAATGTTTCTGTTTTGGATAAAATACAAAAGAAAAGGAGCCCCACCATATAAATAGCAACTGTAATTATCATGTGACTATTTTTGTGATAGCCTTTAACATCCTTATCACTTCAGATCTGTAAAGCTACTCCTATGCCTATTTAAATGAACATGTGCAAAAGCTCTAAGGTGTATCACGGAGCTGCAGTGGCTGAAAGCTTAATGCAATTCTTGTGATTAAGATTATTTAACCAGTTATGCTTAAATTCTCTAGATAAAACATAATTATCATTGCAGACTAGAATTGGGATCTTTATAATAAATAGAATTGCCACAAAAATTATTTAGTTATTACTTATTAAATAAAATTGCTATATATATATGCTATATACAAATAAAATCACACACCTCTGCCCATCTCAAGCACTAAAGATTTGGAAAAATATTGAGGAAAGTTACAAAGATTATGAGAAAAATAGCAATAATGATTGAAAGATTTGAATATATTATATTATTTGTTCAAGCAAAGTTTTAGAGCAAATAAACTTTTTCACTGCCTCTTTTATCATAAGATATTCAGAACTAATTTATCCAGAGTAATGTGTCTGACTTCCTTTTTAGAAGACCAAGAGCAAATTTCATTCAACTGTCTCCCTATGCCTATTTGTAAACCACCATCCATACACACACACACACACACACACACACACACACACAGGTCTTTATATATATATACATACACGGGTATATATATATATATATATATATATATATATATATATATATATATATATATATATATATATATATATAGAACTGCTACTCTATAGATCTGTTTATCAATACATCAGAGCTAACAGAAAAGAAATAGCTTGGTGAGTAAACATTGTATGTCTCGAATAAGTTATCTTGCTAGATGAATTTGACATAAGGAGAATGGCAGAAAATCAGTTTGGCGTGAATTTGTTGAGAAATCAAGAGGACTCAGTTATCCAGGCAATTTAGAATATTCTATAAGCAAATTCTACAAAACCATTATGAATTTCAGTTAATTAATTTTGAATGTTAAAGCACAATATTCCAAATGGAACCAATGCTGCATTTCGCTTAGAATCTTGATCTCCATGACTAACTGACAAGAAGCTGCTCAGTGTTTTATCTCTACATTTAATTCTCCCTGTCACTTCTTTGCTTCTCTCCCACCCCCAATCTTTCCCCCATAATTGATCAGCATCTGTTGAGTCACCTTTACCCCCTCTGACGTACTTCTCCCTCTTCTGACGGGCATAGTCATGTCATCCAATGCCTTTATAATGGAATCTCCTTTTTGAAACCAGTCATAACCGTAGGCCCCAATATGAGAATCAGCACAATAACCGGAGAAAGGAAGGAGGAGGAGGAAGAAGAATAAGTTTACACCACAGTGGACTAGAGGAAAATAGGGCATTCAGGCCAAAGTACTTCTGATTTACAGATTATCCTCCCTAAGGCAATTTTTCTCTCAATTTTTCTTTTCCAGTGGTGATGCCTGGATGGATGGCTAGTTCACTGATGCCTGCCTCCCTGGATAGTGATAGTCACAGTCTCAAAGAGAAGTTGAGAATCTGGTAAAATGGCAAGAAAGGCAACAGTTCTCAAGACCCCAGAGAAAAGCCAGATATCCAGCTTCCTTTCAGTGCTGTACCAGACCCTACATGAGCCTAAACTAACCTGCTCAGGGGTCTTTTGAGTCAAAAGTGCTTTGTAAATGTGCCTGTCCCTTTAAAGAAAGGGAACGCTGCTTCTCACATTCTGCCTCTGTGGGTGAACACAAGGTGCTGAGATTGAGCTGCTTGAGAGAGAGAGAGAGTAAAGACGATCCAGTGGAAGGAGGAAGAAGGGAAAACCTGCTGGAAAAAAGAAAGAGGTGAATTGGGGCAGAAATGAAGATAAGTGAAATAAAGGCAACAGGGCCTGGGGGGAGGTGAGAGCTTTTATTTAATAGTCATAGGAAGAATAATTGTGTTTTCATGGCGGGTGAGGGATAATAAAATTAATCTAACTTGTTATTGAAGCTACTCTGGGAGTTAAGAATTGTCTGTGTAAACTCAAATAGCATTCTCAGCCACCTTTTTTGCCTCAACTTCAAAAACTGAATTTCTAAGAGAATTGTCAGTAAAGATTGGCTGGGAAGAGAAATTCCTGTTCTACAGCTGAATCCCAGTGCTGTAGTAGTTGTTTGGGTTTTCTTTTCATTATTATGGAAATATAAATATTTATAATACATAGAAGCCTCATATACACTGTTGCTTTGATTGAAAAACACATTTTTCCTCTTCTGATAAAAAACAATATGGCTTAAACTAATTGTAAATTTAAGTGAATAGCAAAAAATTAAATAAAAAGTACATCATATATTCACAATAGTTCTACACTTTCATTGTTTATTTCTTCAGGTTCTTGATTGTACTGCATTGTATTTATTTTATAAGTGTTCTTATGCTGAAGCTGACTTTATCATGATAATAGAAAACTTGAAACAGTTGTGTGGGGATAGAAATATCATTTTTGTCAACAAAGATTACTGGTTTAAAAATAGAAAATATTACTTTTCACATTTTGTTCTTTACTTTTTATAGTTTTTCAATTGGCATAATGTGTTTAAAAAAAAATAATTTACCAAAAGGACAGTAAAGAAAGGTTTCTCATTGTAAAAGAGTAAAGTTGGTTTTACATACTTTTTAAAGATTTCTAATCAGTTTCTGTTGCTTAAATTAGAACAAAGTCATCATTTTAACCTCAAGATTAAAACTTGGAAATAATATATTAATAGTTAATAACATATTAATATGACACTGATTGTCTGGAACATTGATAAGATTATGTTTAAAATAAAAAATAATACCATAAATAATTGTAAATTGAATTCAGATATTATAAGGTGTGTTTTGCTATGTATGTACAATTGAGGTTCAGCAAGTACATAAGATTGAATTTTGATATTATAAGATGTGATTTGCTATGTATATACAATTGAGGTTCAGCAAGTACATAATATGTGATTGTTTTTTATAGTTTCCATATTATGAAATAGCAATCCAGAAACCTGTTGTGACTTCAAAATGGTTTTTCACGTGGAAGGGTTGATAGCTATCATTGTGTTCTACTTGGCCATCCTATTTGTTGGAATATGGGCTGCTTGGAAGACGAAAAACAGTGGGAGTGATGGAGATCGTAGTGAAGCTATTATAGTTGGTGGAAGAGATATTGGCTTGCTAGTTGGTGGATTTACCATGACTGGTATGTTTCACGCTTTTTACCTATTATTCAAGTGTGTCATTTATAAGGTATTCTTTCCAAATATGTACCCTTTCCAAATATGAAACTTTGTAATCAGAGAAAATGCTTATTAGTTTTCACTTAAACTAGAAGATCTGAATAGTTCTGAGAGGCTTCAACAGGTTCCTACCAAGTATTTGTACTGCAAATGGTGATTTGTATATCTGTCTTTGAAAATTACAATTTTCACTGAATTTTGCTTAATAATGCAACATGAACAGTATAAACATAGAGCCATTTCTTCTGTACATGCTCTTATTATTTATTACAAAGCTATCTAGTGAATGCATTACATTTCCCATTTATGTATCACTTTTGGTAAAATAAAAAAATAATAATGTAAACAAAAAAGTCATATCTATTTGCATAAGGAGCACAATAGGGAAAGATTAAAAGAGAATGCATTAATACACTTTAGTTCCAGCCAGACACCTCTATTCATTTCAACACAATTAGATGAGAAATGTACTTAAACTTCTTTATCATGATTTAGCCAGATCATTTTGGACAGGGTGATTCCCAAATTAAATATTTTTAGTTAAGCCACCATAAGTAGAAATGGATAAGAATCTTAAAAATGTTTCAACAAAATTATTATTCTATGTAATGGATTTTGCCTAAGTAGAATTGGCCTGATTGTCTAAATAAGAGTTGCCCCCTTGATGTTATTTTCACAAATATCAGAAATGATGGACCATGAAGTCTCTATTTTTTTCAAAATATTTGGACTCCATCATGTCAAACAATGAGTCACAGTTCCACTAAACGCACTAAAATATATAAAAAGACTGTGGCAGGCTTACAAACTGTCACGTAAGAATTGTATAAAATTCAATGAGATATGAAATGACACCAATCAAACAAAAGGATTTGTCTTTTAAGTGCTTACTGTTTTCTGAAGAAAATTCACCCGAGTCCCCAATTTTATATTATTTTTTATTTATCTTTGACTTTTTAATGCTTTGCCTTCAGTTTTCAAAAGCACATTATTTGGACTTTGTTTTTAATTGAAGGATTAATTTCAATATTATATTATTAGTATTTTTAATTTTGATGACATTCTGGTTACAGGCAAGAGTACAAATTTATAATATGGAAAATTAAGTAAAATCCTGTGCTTTTTACACCATCAAATTTTGTTGCAAGAATCTATAGTTCTGTTATGATAAATACATAAATATGCACTACGAGCAGTTGCTTTCATCTACTGGATTGCTATTTTCTAGTCATTCAGAGACACAACTGCCATCACTGGATTCTGAAGCTATATGGACTAAGGAAAATTATTTGGTAGATTATCAGTCCCAAAAGTATTTTTTGCCACAAACTGTAACTCCACAATGATTTTTGACTTACAGATATTACAATGTGCAAGATAACTATTTAATGATAAAATTGTACTTAATTTTGTCAATAAACTGAATACCAGTCCTGAGAACAATCAGAATTTTGTAGCCTGTTTTGCGCAGAAGACTGCCAACTGTCTAAAAGTACCTACATTAATATTTATAATAGGAAGATAAATTCTTCAACCAATTAATCTTAAAAATGTATTAGTTCACAAAAGACAGAGTTCACAAGAAATTACAGGGACCAAGTTAGAAGCATTGAGCAATAAAATGAAAATAAAATAAGTGACACCCTATTTCTATTTCCCTATTTTTATAGCTCTGTGTGTGTGTGTGTGTGTGTGTGTGTGTCTATGCATGTATGTTAATATTTAATTTCATTCTAATATTATGTAATTATATTGATATGAAAATTACACATCTGGTTTTATTCTGTGCCTTCAACTTTTCTTTAAATAGTTGTTCTCTAATTGTCCTGAAATTGGGACAATTAAATCTGTAACCTATATTAAGCAATAAAATTAATATAACTAATAAGTTTAATTTTTCCCTTAATTTTTCTTCATTTTCCCTTTTAGCTCTACTATTACGTATGCTATTCATGTTTTGCCTGTATTTTAAAATTTTATTTCAAAATAACTTTCAATTAAAAAAAAGAACTGTTAATAATAATTTACTGAAACTAAAATCAAAACTCTCTGCTAATCACAACTAAAACTAATCTTAAAAAAGTGGAAAAAGACGTTTTGCTACCTTTTCTACCATAAGCTTATGGAAAATATTCCATCCACCAAGGTCCAAAGGATGGGAGCTAATATGACATGCACAGTTTGTTAATGTACATATAACTGAAATAATTATATGAGATATAACATTAATGTATGAATGAAACAATTATAATAGCACTGAATAGAAAACAGGCTGTTCCTAATATAAATACCCTGTAGTGTATTGAGTTGTAAAGGAGTGGGATATAAGATTGGGGTGATGGATGTAAAACAAGGACATGAATGACTAAAATAACTTTTTATTGCTACATGATGTGCTATTTCATTGTTATTTATTTTTATTTTAAATGAGGACTTATTTTTATGGTGTTGATATCTTGGATTTCGCTATTTATTCTTTGCCCAGATGTTGGTAATGGAGAATTTGAAAACATAATAAATAAGTCATCTGTAATTTATTGAAAGAGAATAGACTCCAGAAAAAAATATTTTAATAATAATATTTAGAAAAAGAAATAGTTCTATTAGTTCAGCTGAACAGTGATGTAAAAATGGTCTGTTTGATGTTCTTTTTAAAAGAAATCTATACCAATAGGAGTATAGGATTGGAGTATAGAATTCTTTTCTTCAGTGATGTCAATTATGTTCTTTTGCATGATTTTTCTATATCATTTTTTCTACAAAATTTCCTATCCTACCCATGAAATTCCAACTCAGTGTGCTAAATTACCAGTATAATAGCACGACTGGTAGTCCTCAGGTTAGACTGGTAATTGGGACTATCAGTAAGCAATGTGATCGGAAACCCACATGTGACCGTATCACTTAGTAATGGAAATCCAGTGGTGGCCATTGCTATCATTAACTAAATATGACCAATCATTAGACAAGGACCTTCCCCAATCCAAATGACTTCTGAATTGACCCTCGATAAGGCAAGGGACTGCCTCTTCTTCAATTGTCCTCATCCACTTATCTGGAGCGTGGTAGTTCACGAGCTTTAAAATACTGGGCTGATGATCAGCAGCTTGCATTCAAGACCCACTGTTGCCACAGGGCAAGGTGAGCTTCCATCACATGCGCCACCTCTTGCTGACACAGCAATTTGAAAGCAGTGACCACAAGCAGATTAATGGGTACCAGTTCAGCAGACAACTTCACTGGGACACAAAAGGAGCCCCCAACTGGGTGTCCTCCAGGCATCAGTGATGTCACTGGAAAATACTTTCATCACAGAAGTAATCCAACTATCTTCCCCTGCCCAAGAACTCTGTCCTTTCAGTTACCTCGCATTCTGTCACCTTTGCTGTCCTGTGCTTAGTGGCCCTAACTGCCCTGCAGGGCTTCAAGCACTTTATGGTAATGGCGCTAAGACTGCTGATGGCCCCAGGGCTCTACTTCAGTCCTAGTGTCACTACTGTCACTAAGGAGTGCTACAATGCTGGGCTGCAAAGGTCCAGAGATTGGGGAGGAATAGAGAGATGGGGAGAGCTAAAGCAACCCTTTGGTTGTAAGTGTGGGCAGGCTTCCAAACACCTGTATTTTGATCACAAGATTTCATGGGCATTGCAATGGCCACAACTTAGGAGACTGGGTGTAAATAGCATTTGTATACTACTGCCATAACTTTGAATGGTTGTTGAATAAATGTTCATAATTTGAGGACAATATCTATAGGGTTTCAACCCTCCCCCCCCCCCGCTGTATTATTCTTGGTTTGTGTGTGGAAAGTGCTACTTTGGCTAGAATAGGACTGCAATATGGATAATGTAAGATTTGCTACAAAAGCCAGCAATGCAGTCTGAATGTGCCAAACCTATCCATGTTTGTTGTTCTATCAATTGTCTGCCATCATGCAGTTAAAATTCTGTTAGTTTTCATTGGCTTTTCAGAGCCATTCCATTACATGTTCTTTTCACTCTATTATGTGGCATCAACACAAGGAGAATAAACAATAGGACTTTGTTTTCATTCAATAGTCATAGTTTCCTAATATACTTTGCTTTTACTTCTATTTCTTGGGGAGGGGGATTCTCTTTAACCAAGCCTTTCCCTTTGAATTAGTTAACAGTGAGTTAAATTATTTGTTATCTGAATTGTTGGTTAAATTGTTGTGTGCTGTTGTTTTATAAATCTGGCTGGAAAGCCTCCAGAAAAATAGGAGGGATATAAATTAATATTATTGTTAGTATTTATATTCTCATCTTTGACTAGAAGTAAAGTATTATAAAATTTGCACACTGATTACATTCCACTGATTTTACAATATCCTATTTCTTTGGTAAGAAGGAATATCAGAATAATATCTATATATTTTTTCCCCATTTCTGCTACTTATACATAGGCCAGAGTGCTTTATAATATCCCCCTATTATCTGTATAGGGGTATTATTTATCCTTAGGCATAGGAATTAGGTAATGTTTTATATTTGGACAATAGATTAATCTCCACTATGACCCTAAGAAGTCATTCCAATAAATAGCACAGTTTGTACTATTTTCAATTATTTTATTGAGATTTTAGAGATTTATTGCTTGCTATCCCAATGGGGAAAAATGACGTGGTGGCTCAGTGGCTAAGACGCTGAGGTTGTCAATCAGAAAGGCCGGCAGTTTGGCTGTTCAAATCCCTAGTGCCACATAACTGAGTGAGCTCCTGTTACTTGTCACAGCTTCTGCCAATCTAGCAGTTCAAAATCATGTAAAAATGCAAATAGAAAAACAGGGACCATCTTTGGTGAGAAGGTAATAGCATTCTATGCACCTTCAGCATTTAGTCATGCCGACAACATGACCACAGAGACATCTTCGGACAGCGCTGGCTCTTCGGCTTTGAAACAGAGATGAGCACTGCCCCCTAGAGTTGGGAATGACTAGCACATATGTGAGAGGGGAATCTTTACTTTTACCTTTATCCCAATGGGGAGGGGTTTTTCTTCTTTTTAAATCTATATTAAGCTGTTAAAAATCCCCCAACGTAGTACCATTCAGCTTCAGAATTATGGGTCTTATTGAGGCACATTTATTAAACATTAAACAGCCTGTTCTGAAAAATATGCCACTTGTATCAGATAGCAAATGTGGACATAGGAAAAATGACCTGGACCAGATTAAGGAAACTTAATCATATTTTAATTTGAGTTTCTGTGTGAAATACCCTTTGGTACAACTGGGGGTCAGTTCTTCCAGGGATCATCAAGAAAAGGCTAAGGCTAACCAATGGAGCCCTAAGAATTACACTGAGTCAGTTTGCTCAAAACTGTACTTCCAACTGAAGGAAGTTATTAGTTCACAGAAATGAAGAAGGAAGAAAGTCAGAGAATGCCAAACTAATTGTTGCCCATAGAAATACAGATAGTCCACAACTGAGCCCCAAATTTATGTTGCTAAGTGAAACATTTGTTAAGTGAGTTTGTCCCATTTTACAACTTTTCTTGCCCCATTTGTTAAGTAAATCACTGCAGTTGTTAAATTAGTAACACCATTGTTAAATGAATCTTCTTTCCCCATTGATTTTGTTTGTCAAAAAGTCACAAAAAGAAATCACATGACTCTGGGACATTGCAACCGTCATAAAGATGTACCAGTTGCCTAGTATCCAAATGTAAATTATGTGATAATGGGGATGCTGCAATGGTCATAAGTGTGAGAATTGTTCATAAGTCACTTTTTTCAGTGCCATTGCAATGTTGAACAGTCACTAAGTGAACATGTTGCAAGTTGAGGACTACCTGTACAGAGGTTTCACCTGGAATATCTCTACAGGTAGTTCTCGAGTTACAACAGTTCACTTAGTGACTTTCAAAGTCACAGTGGCATTGAAAAATTTATGACTTCTTCTAAGTCAATGGGTAAGCCAGATTCACTTAACAGCCATGTTACTTAACAACCATGTTACTTAACAAATGTAGTGATTCACTTAACAACTATAGCAAGAAAAATCATAAACTGAGTCAAACTTACTTAACCAATTTTTCACTTAGCAGCAGAAATTTTTGGCTCAGTTTCGGTCATAAGTTGAGGATTACCTGTACTCCTTTTGGAAACCAGAGATGGCCCAGTAGTACATGATGATACCAGTCTGCATTCTCCTTGTGTCCAACCAACAATTTCAGTCCAAAAATAGAAGACCCTATTATTCAGCAACTTTATACTATTGGTAATCTTGAATGTCTCTTCAGAAAATGACAGAACCAATGATGGCCATTACTTATGAATTAGTGTGGATCCATGATGTATTTCTTAGTTCTTAAAATATTTTTGAAGGGCAACCTGTAGGAGACATAATCACTGCCATTTTAATGAAGTATTTCACTAAATATCTGAACATTCTCCCAGCCTGACTAATGATACATATCTTTGTGAACTGTGCTAAAGTGCTCAGTATGATAGTGATGCTACTGAGAGTCAGTTAACTAGGTACTCAGAAAAGAGCTACTTAACAGTACTTCACTGCCATTTGTTCAGGGAGTGAAGATGAGACATTTGTAGAAATACAGAGCCTAAGAAATTAAAAAAGAGTCTAAGCAAAGGCAAAGAAACAAGAACATTTAGGCTAGTATTTAGAGGTATGTATGTATGCCAGTTAAATTTTACTTTTATTTTTCGCTCTCTTTCCCATTACTTATTTAAATAGACTAAACATACTAATTTTTAGTGTATAATGTAAATTTGCAAATTACGTAGGTGCAAATAGGTCTTTAGATGAGATGTGATTTTGTGCAATACTCTTCATTATATTATTTTTGCCACACAAATCGATTATTTAGTTTTGTTTTCTCCATCCATTGTGTAATGGATGTCGTTCAATTCTTCCACAGCCACCTGGGTTGGAGGCGGTTATATAAATGGAACAGCTGAAGCAGTGTATGTTCCAGAGTTTGGACTTGCCTGGGCCCAGGCACCCATTGGGTATTCGCTTAGCCTAATTTTAGGTAAGCTAAAGATGGAAACAAAGCAGAAGAAACATATCTTGTTAAAATGACAAAGATAAAGTTGAAGTCAATATAATATTTGTTCCTGTGTTTGTCTTTCATTGTAAATGAATTTTGGGAGGATGAATGGAGCCAGCAATAGAGATGGTATCTGCAAAACTACCGTATGTTCACTACTATCTTGTAACAAGATATTAAGTACAAAATTCTTGTCAAAGCCTGGTATTTAGTGTTTTTGTTGTGGCCAGTATTTTTTAAAATTTATGGGAAACTTAGAGGAAGATCCTTCTCTTATTTTCCTCTACATATTGAGTGGCATCAAAAATTAGTCACTTTTAGATTAAACTATTAGATTAAACTTTTAGTCACTTTTAGATTAAACTATTTACTAAACAAGTGAAAAGTGATGGAAATTAAGTCCTGTTCATTTTTCTGAATCATAGAATCAAAGGCTTGGGATAGTTTAGGCCATTGTCCAACTTCTTGTTCAGGCCAGGAGTACCAATTAAAGCAATTAAGCAAATGGGAATACAACCTTTGCTTTAATAAAGCCAACCCAGTTTTGTAACAAATTACTTTTCACTACAGATTTTTTTTTCCTCAGCTGGGATGACTGCTCTACATAAGACTAACTAAAGGAGTTGCACACTTTAAGTCTGTGTCCAGTAATAATTTCTATTCTTTTACTAAAAGACCTAGTACTGATTATAATATTCCACTTGTCATTGCATTATCAATCAGTAATAGTAACAACTATAAGAACCTCAATTCCATTACTATATAGCCACATCAACAATCCTGGGGAAGACTTATTAGATTGTTATATTATGGAAAATTCTTTAGATATCAGTTATGTCTCTCATAAGCAGACTGATATTACATCTATTAATCCAAACCTCCTCCATTTTTACAGCTGGCTACTTGATCCAGAAAAATAATTTGAATCCATTTTTTTTAATGAATCTTTTAGGTGGCTTGTTTTTTGCAAAGCCCATGCGTTCCAAAGGGTATGTGACAATGTTGGATCCATTTCAGCAAACTTATGGAAAACGGATGGGAGGGCTTATCTTCATACCTGCCTTGATGGGAGAAATGTTCTGGGCAGCAGCCATCTTTTCAGCACTAGGTAAGAAATTCTGCAAACAATTGTATACAATCAGTCTGAATAAGGATAAAATATGCAAATTGATAAAAATGTTCTTTTTAAAAAAAGCTTAAAAATTGAACAAGGCTTCCCAAATCTAAAAGATAACTATGGTGTGGTAGTAGTACTAATCAGAACACTGATAGTAAAATACTGTGTAGAAAAGCCAGGTGTTCTCTTTTTATAGTAATATTTGAGGAGAGTAATCATAAGGATTTAGCTGTACAATTGGATTTAGAGAGATTTGGAGTGGGGAAGGCACAATTCAAAATGTATTTTTAAACATTTAAAACATTTGGCCTATGTAGCTAATACTTTAATATCTAAAGTTTATATAGTCTACTTGTGCATATATCATACATATATATGCTATTTACAACATACAGGATTGTGCAGGCTGAAATTTTATCACTGCAAACTTGTATAGCCATTTAAATGTGTACCCAAGGAATAACTAGCCTGAGCCCCAATGAAGACATAAAATTGAATAATTTTACTTATTTATCCATTTAGATTATATAAAATCATTCCACTCACAATTTATGACTCTGGGTGAACTATACCAGTAAAAATAAAACACAATAAAAGTCAAAAAAATAAATACAGTACAAAACACGATCAATTTAAAGACAAATCTGGGTATTACAAAACCCTTTCATAGCACAATGGTTCATCTACTACCCTGATATTATATCACTTTATTTTTTCACTCAGATTGGCAACTCATAATATATGCCTTTGAATATTTATTAAAACCAATATAAATTTAAATGTATGACCTACAGCCTGGCAAGGTGCCTGCCCTGTCTTTAAACTGTTCTTCTGAAAGAAAAGGGAGATGGAATGAACAAAACTTCAAGGGAAGACATTCCACCACCCAAAAGTCATATAGAGAAGGACTTTACCCATATGCTAGATAAATAAACTCCTGATTGCAAGATCATTTTCAGAAAAACCTATCTAAAGATGTTGATGAAAATTTTCAGTTATCCAGGTAGAGTTGTCTGTTGAGTCATGAGTATGAGATCCAACTCTGGTCGAAGATATGCATGGAATTCTCCCTCCCGTGTCAACTTGATAATAGTCATGGAAACGCTTTACAAGTTGACAGCAACTGAACTTAAGTCCAGTTGCCATGTCTCAACTTCCAGACCTATCAAAAGATCTTAATGCCCATCAATTAGGTTCTTCATCAGACATCTAAAATGGCTATGTATGGCTTTAAAGGCAAACCCCAACAAGAAGCTCTAAAGCAGTGGTTCTCAACCTGTGGGTCGGGACCCCTTTGGGGGTCGAATGACCCTTTCACAGGGGTTGCCTAAGACCATCAGAAAACACATATTTTCGATGGTCTTAGGAATTGAGACACCAATTTTATGGTTGGGGGTCACCACAACATGAGGAACTGTATTAAAGGGTCGCGACATTGGGAAGGTTGAGAACCACTGCTCTAAAGAAAGCCATTTCCTACCTAGAGTGAGCAATTTGAAATCCCCAGCTGGCAGATTATTTTCCCTGATATTTATTTACTTATTTATTTAACAGGTATACTGCTGACTACTAATGCCAATTTTGTAATTCAAAATAAATGAATAAATATAAAATTGAGAAGCTAAAGGCAGTTAAAATGCTATTTCAGCAAGCAAGAGACATTAATGACTGATAGTACTGAGTATTTATATTATTAAAAGCTTACAAGAAAAATAATTGCTTTAAAGGATTTTTAAATAGCTAACAAAGATGTAAGGCACCTCCATTCTACAGGAAATACAATCCAAAAATATGCAAAGGCTCAATCCTGAGCTGCTTCCTATAGAATTTTAAAAGGAACTGTATAAACCTCTTTCTGAAAGGCTGCCCCATATAATAAAAAGACCACATTTTTAAGGCCATTATCTTTCAGAAATGGACTCAGTTGGCATATCAACAAAAGCTGATAAAAGGCACTCCGGGCTATTTCCTCAATCTGTGAAGATCAAGAAAGGTTTGCTCCAGAAGCTTGCTTTTAAACTATGATGTGCTCTTTTTAGGAGAACATAATCCCATTCTGAATATAGACATTTACCATAACTTTGGAAGTCTGGACACTCACAATGAGCACCTCCATCCTGTCTGGATTTTATTTCAATGTATTATCCCTCTTCCAGTTCATTACTGACTTCAGGCAGACATTGAAGGAAAGTATTCACTTTCCTAAAATGTCACAGAGAGATTTCATTTGGGTTTTTCAATACATCAGCATACTGATACTGCCTAACAAAACAAAATCAGATAATCTTCCCCAATGTTTTCAAGTAGGCATTGAAAAACACTGGAGACAGAATGGAGTCCTGAACAAACTGATATAATGGTTCTTGTTTCAAGGAACAAATATCTACAAATGATATTATCTGAAATATAACTGAAAGATAGAAATGGAAAACCTGTACAACCATGCCTTCTCTTTCCAAATCTTTCTAGTGATCGAGAAGAATTCCTTCAAATTCCTCTCCTAATAATCCAGGCTAAAATCAGTTAATTCATAGCACAAGAATCTAAGAACTCCAATTAGCTTATTTATTAGGCAGTAGATTAAGGTCATAGCACAAGAATTCTAGTGATGACTTTTAAAAAAAACAGATACTGTATATCAACAGCCTATGGTAGTGAAACCCTTACCCTCTTCTTCAAGCTTTTTTTAATGCAGGTTTCATAAAAGGAATAAGACTTGCCTTTTCTGTAAAATGTGAGGCAATCTGTACCTGTTCTTTATTTTAGTAGCCATTATTCCTTTTTAGCGGGATCAGCATGAGAAATCTGTCCCATAGTTACCATGTACAATAGTACTGAAAACCACTAAGCAAGTCCAGGAGTATCAAGAAAGTCATGCACCCTCTGTCAGTCTCCAAACAAAAATCATTCTTCAAGCCAACTTAAGGTCATCTCAACCCCATAGGTCAACCTGAAATGTGTCAAGAAAATCTTTCCTGCAGGATTGCCTGCAAGTAAGAAGCTGCCACCATTGTCTTGGTCATCTTAAATAAGAAGAGTTAAATTTTGCCTATAATTCCTTATCTCCAAGGTATCTGGAATGGGCTTTTCAAACGAGGTTTAAGAATTGCATTCTTTAAACAAAGAAACAAGCCTCAGAAAGAAAATAGCCTCAGGGGGCTATTTATCATAACTAAGGCCTATGTTATATCCTTCCAGTTACAACTGACAATACAAAATATCACAAACTGAAGCAAATATGTTCTAATAATGCGAGAGAAGTGATTAAATATCATCAAGGTTAGCTGTTTGCAAGGTGGCATCCAAATTGTCAAAAGTTTGAGGTACATACACTTAATATTTATCACTGCTCTGAAACATATTTCATTGAAGGAAGACCAAGTTCTTTGGAGGGCTGGAAACTTTCTAAAACTGACATGGCTATCAGAAGACAAAATAGCCCTTATAGTTCTAATATCTTTTTCCTAATAACGACTTAACAATTTCCAATACCAATAGTAGAATATCTACTATTCCCACCATTACTGTGATTGCTACCACAGATTCCTGTGCCCTCTTCCCAAACTCACTTTATCAACTCAATTAAATATAATAATTGGTCTTTATTTTCCTGTTGTATAGCTTGAATTGGGGCAATATACAAAACTACATAATAAATAAATCAAGTAATTGTGCAGGGAATCCTTCTGATAAATCTTTGAACTTTCTTTTGCAACTTTTCTCATCCAACAACCAATAATTACTGGAATGTACATAAAGTGGGTTGCCAGTGAAATGCTTTAAAATAAATAAAATAATCAGCCTTACTTCCAACTGTGTTTTGATTATCTGGAAAGCAACAGGGAGGTTTTTAACTATAATTCTGTTGCAAGAGCTCAAGAAACCAAGAATAAACTGCATGCTGAGGTGATGGAAACTGAGTGGCTTAAACAATTTTCAGGAAATTTAAAATGCAAGTTCTCTTTTAATACAAGTTACTGTACGTGAAAGCTTTCTGTTATGTTTCACATTGTGGAAGCAAATATTTTAAAAGCCTATTATGCTCACAAAAAGACAACTTATAATTAAGAACTGCTTTAGATGCTGAGGAATGATTGCCACTTACACCCACATTGAGTCAGGACCAAGGACAGCAACACATTCAAGCACATTAAAGTACTATGCTTTGTCCATGAAACTTTGAATATTAACAGGATCATTTGAATGGTTAAGTAACATTATCAAGAGTATATCCTGGATACCACATGTTCACTTCAAATGTACTGAGCAATCCCTACAATTCTCATATTTAACTTTTGGTTTAGAAACAATGGCTAGAGTAATATATTTCACTGTAAACAGATTCTACCAGCATAACAATTATATTCCTCCAGTTTGTTGCTACAGAATTTCATTCAACACTCCCGATTTTTTCCCTGTTTCTTTTCTCTGGAGTCACTGCATTTTTCCTTTCTTATTCTCCCCCTCTCCCTCTCCCTCCCTCCCTCTCCCACCCTCCCTGTCTCCATTTAGAGATCTTTTCACTGGCATTTAATTTAGAAAGTTATGAGCTTCGTTATATCCTTGAGAAGATAGTATACACATCAGACTACATGAGTCTTCTGCAAATATTGCCAATCCTTTTCTTTCTTCATAAAACTATAATCTTGTTTTTGAAACAGAAAAACAGGTACAAAAATGAACTTCTCAGTCACACTGAAACTATTTGAAAAGTACACAAATTGTTTGCAGACATTTAATTTATTTATCTGCCTTATTACAGGTGCCACCATAAGTGTGATAATTGACATCAACAACACCATTTCAATTATTATTTCTGCCTCCATTGCAACCCTATATACCTTAGTGGGAGGACTTTATTCGGTTGCTTACACTGATGTGGTCCAACTGTTTTGCATTTTCTTAGGACTGGTGAGTTTTTTATTTACTTTTCCATATGTAATACCAAGGTAATTGTATTTTACATCAAGCACAGGAAATAGATGCTTCATGTCAATACAGATTACAAGAACATGCTGATTAATGGGTGGAAGAAAGGTAATATTAAGAGTCTATATTATTCTTGTCTTAACTACTGTTTTAGAATAAATCAGCACCAACCATAATTGTGATTTATATTAAATGAAAAGGGTACATTAAAAACCATACATCAAAAACATCTCAGAAACAACAAAGTATTACAACCAGGTGGCTTTATGGTGGTACACAAACTAACTAAAAAAAAACCAAAACATCTTAAACCTAAAGTTCCAGTAGTCCAGATATTTTTTTTAAAAGGATTCATCTACAACATAAAGTGTAAGGACTGTAACAGCCAATATATAGGACAGACCGGCAGAAGACTGGCTGAGCACATTCAAGAACACCAATTAGCAAGCAGAAGGCACAATGAAAATTCCTTAATTTCACAACACATGGATAGACTCAACCATAGTTTCAACTGGGAAACTGGGAACATCCTAGACCAATCTAAATTCAAAAACACTAAGGAATCCGTGGGAGTTTGTCATTCAAACAAATCAGTCATCAATAGATACACAGAGATAAATCAATAGACCAAGAGATAAATCACATTTACACTCCATTCAAAAAAGACAATTAAAAAAGCTAAGAAGGATCCTCTATAGGAAGAAGGATCCTCTATTATACCCAGAAGGATCCTCTATTATACCCAATAAACTGGGATTAACACTAGGCAAACAATTAAGAAAAAAAAAACCAAACAACTCTAATCAAGAAACTGCCAAGGGAAAAAAAAACCACACACCACCAACAATGATAGTGCAAGCTGTATCTAATAACAGGGAACAAACCCCACCAGCACTGATGATGTTACCTAGTTGAGTGATAAAACATCTGCAAGCAAACAACCAAGCTCAAAGAGCACCAAAGACTTGATAAAGATGTGTAGTTGCAAACATTTACTTATTGTGTTCTTAAAAAGACTTGCCCAGTCACATCAATAAGTGCAGTGCAATGCAATGCAATGCAATGCAATGGAGACTTTGTATCAGGAGTGTGCATGCAAGAGAGCAAATGTGGACAGATGCCTCTGTTCTCTTCACATACTGCTTCCTTTTCATTCTACAGTTCCAACATGCCTGTATACACACACATAGAGAGAACTGAATACCATTATAAAACTGGAGCTCTCAGTCCTCTGCTTAAGTAGGTTGAGCTGCATTCACTGATGCTTATTACCTAATAAACACAGCCAGGAATTCCCAGTCCCAAAAAATAGGTAGGGCCATTGAATTTGTTCTGTAATCCTAGTATTGTGTGTTCCCTTTTTAAGTAAGAGTCTATAGTTTCATATCTTTTGTTCCTAAAACAGCAATTTTCATTCTCTGATCCAATTCATTCTAGAAGTAGAATGTGAATTCAAATTAGAATTCTGCTTTCTTTCACAAGAAGATAATGTGAGCAATATGTTTTCAGGAAAATAATTTCAGTTGCCTACCATTTTTCCCAAGGGATTAAAGGAAAGCCAGTTAAACAGAAAAGATTTGTTTAGGTTTTAGGTCGTATTTTCTCACTGTCAGAGACACACATAGTAGAATCAGAGAAGGGATACTACCAATTTTGAAACTTCCTGCCAAAGAAAATCACTTTAGTTCCATGCTTGCTGTCTTTCAATATCAAAGACCTTGGGTTTTTTTTAAAAAAAAATATGACTCTGATACGTAATCTAATCTGTGTGAAAGAGAAAGTTGCAGCCAGCAGGTACAAAGTGTTTATTTTCTCTGGATGTGTTTCTTTCCATGCATTTTTAATTGGCATATTTTAATCTTTGAATGATCATATTTCCATTTTACAGTATTGTTACCAAAAAAATTTTATTAGGATTTGTAGAAAGATGAGAAGAAATGTAAATAAAACCATTTTGGTATTTTCTTGCCTGCAAAAATGTTTTGCAACTAAAAATGAAAAATGAAAAAGATAAAACAGACATGTTTATGCCATTCTTTTACTGTCTGCTTCATTTTTTTTCAGTGGATCAGCATCCCATTTGCCCTGACCCATCCTGCAGTAACAGACATTGGGTACACAGCTGTGCATGAAGTATATCAAAAACCCTGGCTTGGAAGCATTAAATCCTATGACGCATACAGATGGATTGACAATTTCTTCTTACTGGTGAGATTTTAGTGAAAGACCACAAACCACTTAAGGTTTCTTTTCCAAACTCTTAAACTACAAATTGTCTAATGCTGGGAGAGACAGCCTATATCCCTCCAGATGTTTTGGAGATCAGCTCCTATCAGCTCCAACCAACAAGGACTTGTTATAATCCAAAATGATTGAACTGTACAATTATGTGTCCTAGCAAAATAACTTTGAACAATTGCACAAATAACTTTTTAAATTTAACTCTAATTCCAATTTCCAATTTATTGGCATTTGTATGCCGCCCACTCCCATTGGGACTCTGGGCGGCTTACAGGCAAAAAGCAAACATATTTTAAAAAATTAAGATAAAATACAAAGTTAAAAATCAACAACATGCATACAGTTGGAGTGGGGCTGGATACTAATCAACAGCCCCAGGCCTGCCGGAACAGCCAGGTCTTTGTGGCTTTACGGAAGGCCAGAAGAGTGGTGAGGGTCCGGATCTCTATGGGAGATCGTTCCATAGGGCCGGAGCAGCAACAGAGAAGGCCCTTCCCCGGGGACCCGTCAACCGACATTGACCGGCCGATGGCACCCGGAGGAGGCCCAATATGTGTGATCTTATTGGTCGTTGTATGCTGAAGATAAGTAATTACAGTTTTATGACTTTCTTGCAACTGTCTGTGTGTAAACGCAGAAACACTGTTGCAAGTATCTTAGGTACTCTTCTAATAGTGAGTATTCATATGGTAGGATTCCCTCACCACTGTCAAACCATTCACTAAGGCTATATTACTATTAGTCTTCCCATTGTTTCTATCATCCACCTCCTCCCCCTTATGACTGCAGGACTGTAACTTTGTTGCTTGTATCCTTACAATTTATATTGATATTGATTGTTTACTGATTGCTTATTTGTACCCATGACTATCATTAAGTGCTGTACCTTATGATTCTTGACTAATGTATCTTGTCTTTTTATGTACACTGAGAGCATATTCACCAAAGACAAATTCCTCGTGTGTCCAATCACACTTGGCCAATAAAGAATTCTGTTCTATTCTATTCTATTCTATTCAGTAGATCTGCAATAGAAGAGTGATTGGAAAGATGCATATTTGAAAGATTGGATAAACATATTTAGAAAAAAAATACTTAAAATCTTGAAGTAGGAAGATATACAGTATTTCTGGGTTACAGAGCAGGACAGAAATGTGTGAGGGAGCAGTATGAAATAGATTTAATATATAACATTTCCAATACAATTTCTGTAACATGTCTGAACTCTTTGTGCAAAATTAACAGAAAAATGATGCATCACTAATTGGTTTTTAACCCAGTGAATATTTAAAGCCAAACCAGCTTCTATGTGCATAAACAGCTTAACATAACAGCTTCTACACATCGTTATTTCTTGAGATTTGCCAATCCTATCACTGAAGATCCCTTCCTGGAACTATTTTCTGTCCAGAAGAAAAGGAACTAGAGAGTGTTTCTCAACCTTGACAACTTTAAGATGTCGCAACTTCAATTCACAGAATTCTGGGACTAGAAGTCCACACATCTTAAAGTTGCTGACGTTTAGAAGCACTGAATTAGAGACAAGCCAAGAATGAAAGAATCATGAAAAAAATCTTCTCTCCTGCTGCTTTCTTGTTAAGTAACCCAAAGAATAATGAGATTTGGGGGGAAATCTAGCTTAAAGGGACAACCTTCTTTCTGGGTCAGCTTAAAAGTCATATTCCATACTTTGAAGAAAATGCCTACAAGGTTTAAAGCACTGTTTTACTGCTGAGGTGTAGGATTGGCTGTTAGGCAAATTAGGTTTGATAAAGGAGCATGTTGGCTAAATGTGTTTTTGCTTGGATTCATGTGAGTTTCTATTTGCCAGAAATGAATGACTGCAATATTTATGATTGTTTGCAGATGTTAGGAGGAATCCCATGGCAAGCCTATTTCCAGCGAGTCCTTTCTTCTTCATCAGCTACGTATGCACAAATGCTCTCTTTTCTGGCAGCGTTTGGATGTCTTACAATGGCAATACCTCCAGTGCTTATTGGTGCCATTGGTGCATCAACAGGTACATCAACCATTTATTATAATAACAAATTACTGGTTCTGGGGGCTCAAGAAATGAGTCTTTACACATTTTGAAAGTGAATATCTAGCAATAAATGAATATCCAGAGTAGAGATGTGTTATCTCAAAGCTGTGGCAACCTTACAATGTTTGTATCAGTACTATTTTTATCATTATGGTGTAGTTCCCAACTGATCTATTTAAATCTTAATTATACCCATGAGATATAGTTGACCTTTATGAAAATGAATGAAATGCTTAAACTGAAGCCTTTCAAAGTCTACTAGATTTCACAATGGCAAATTTGGCACAATACTAGCCAAATTTGACATCTAAACAATAAATATAAAACTAGTGAAGGTATATTTTGTAACACGTGATTGTGAATATAGGCCTAGACCACAGAATCCAGCAATTAAATCCAGCTTTTTATTTGTTTGTTTGTTTGTTTTAAAATAAATACCTGTTTTTAGAATTGGATACCAGAACAGATACCAGAATTGTAAAGGGAAGGGCATTATCACGATCCTGTACATTAAATAAAGGTTCCCATTAGATACATCTTATATGTTTACGATTCTTTAATTGCTGGTCATGTTATAGATGTCAGATTGTTTATGAGCATAAGTATTCTAGTTATTGATTTCTTTTTTCAGGTACTGTACAGGTCTATCCACAAGTACCGTAATTAGTGTATGTTTATGTTACAGATTGGAATCAGACTGAATATATTGGTCACGACCCTAAAGCTGAAGATAAAAGCGACATGATATTACCAATTGTCCTTCAATATCTTTGTCCAGTGTACATTTCGTTCTTTGGCCTTGGGGCTGTGTCTGCTGCTGTAATGTCTTCTGCTGACTCTTCCATTTTATCAGCAAGTTCTATGTTTGCACGGAATATATACCACCTTTCATTTCGGCAAACTGTAAGATTATATTATAAACACAGTACCATTTTATAAGAGCTGTAGTTGGCAGTTGATACTGTCATGTATATAGGAAGGAAAGAGTATCTTGAACCATTTTGTGTTCAATCTATGACAATCATTAAAGGGTGAAGGAATTATGCTCACTTTCTTCTGATATTCCAAACTTTTGGATGTTCTAGAAGCAAAAGTCTTTTAATCTTCAAAATTTTAAAGGGAAAAATCAATCCTATACCTTATGAGATGCAACCTTATTTCTTAAAATGGTTAATGGTTTATACCAGTGGTAGTCAACCTGGTCCCTACCGCCCACTAGTGGGTGTTCCAGCTTTCATGATGGGCGGTAGGGGTTTGCTGTAACTCCACTTTATAAATTTTATAAAGTAAAGTTACTTCCCTGCTTTATAAATCACCATTACTGTGGAACCAGTGGGCAGTTAGAAAATTTTACTACTAACAGAGACACAAAAGTGGGTGGTAGGTATAAAAAGGTTGACTACCCCTGGTTTATACAAGCAAATCTTTTCAATGAACTCTTATTGTATATTTCATATTGAAAATTGTGAGATAGGCAGATATGCTCCAAATAAGTGGCCTTTGTATAGAAACCTACTTTACTTAATTATGAGTAACTGAGTAGGCAACTATGAATTAAGTGAAACATAGTCATGTGAACAATTCCTTAAATAGAAGGAATAATATTGGAATTAAAATTTACAGGATTTTGGCGTTATGACCAAAGAAAGGATTGCAAAGTGAAAACTTTTCCACAGCTATATAACTTGCGCTAAATGCAATGTTACCATTTATGAAGAAACAGCATTGAAAACAAAATTTTAAAAGTGCCTTTTTGATCTGAATGCAACTGAAAACGATTCTCCTGCATGTATTCAAAGGAGTTTCCAGTAATTTGGATTTTTTTTCTGCTGGCCACATTCACAATCAAATAATTTCCCCAACAGTTTATAGGCTGAAAAGGTTGCATATAATAATCTCGTTACATTCTAATCACAGTCCAGATGACTTTGTAACCAACCATAATACTGTAATAATATTTTCCTACCTTTCAGGAAAAATTCCTTTTATACCAGAATTGGTTGCCAGAACAGAACAGAATTGTGAAGGGAGGGGTATTATCATGATCCAGTATATTAAATTGTTGTTTGTGTTAGAAATAACTTATATGTCTAAGATTATTTCATTGCTGGTCATGTTATAGATGTCAAATTTCTTATGAGTCATAAGTATTCTAATTAACAACATTTTTTATCATTTTGAATTTATATAATTCTGTTGATACCTATGTATTATATAAGTATCTGTAGTAGAAAGCAAAATCAAACTTTTCCTATATTTTACAGGCTTCAGACAATGAAATAGTTTGGGTCATGCGGATTACCATTTTTATGTTTGGAGCTGCAGCAACAGTGATGGCTCTGCTAGCTAATTCCGTATATGGTCTCTGGTACCTCAGCTCTGACCTGGTTTACATCATCATCTTTCCCCAACTTTTGTGTGTTCTTTTTATCAAAGGAACAAATACTTACGGTGCCATTGTAGGATACTTACTTGGGCTCCTACTTCGAATTACTGGAGGAGAACCTTATCTATCCTTAAAGCCTTTAATTTTGTATCCTGGTTGGTATCATGATGAGGAGGGATACGTTCAGAGATTTCCTTTTAAGACATTAGCTATGCTTACTTCTTTCTTTACAAACATTGCAGTATCCTATCTAGCAAAATACTTATTTGAAAGTGGCACTTTACCACCCAAACTAGACTTCCTTGATGCTGTTGTTGCAAAGTACAGTAAAGAGAACATGGACAAGACTACTCTTGTGAAAAGTGACAATATAGTTTTAAATGAACTCGCACCAGTGAACCCTCGACACAGTTTGACTCTGACCTCTACTTTTACAAATAAAGAGGCCTTCAGCGATCTGGATTCAAGTCCAGAGGTATCCACTGCAGACGAGAAATGACAACAGCCCAGATGAAGAGAAACACTGCATTTGCCTCACCCATAATGCAACGGGTTTGCTGCCATGGGAAATTAAACGTAGCTTGAGAAGAAATGGATGGAGACAAGAAAAACAAAAACCACCCACTACCATGTAGCTCTTTTAGTTTGTGTCTTGAAAGAGGAAAAATTTGGATTAAACTCTTATACAGTATTATCAAAAACATGTTCGGTAGAATTATAGTATATCTCATTCCACCACAGTATTTGAATGTCAGTAGGAGAGAAAATGCAACATCCAGGAAAAAACATTGGTTTCTTTAAAATTTATATCACTAATTTGCACAGCTAGAAGTAATTTGCAAATTCAGAATCCCCATTTTCCCAGTTCTCCTCCATCTGCTAACTGACAGCTTTTATTTTGCACATCCTGGAGCAAGATTGAGCTGCTGAAAGTCAGCAACATTCCCAAAACTGCACCACTGAACGTTAACTTCAAGCATAAAAAATTAGTAGTGAATCTTTCTTGGGTTTTTTAGAAATAAGAAATCAAATGTTGTGTTAAGATCCTAACATTTTAACATGCACATTTTAAACAAAATGTAATAACACAAAGCCGATATGTAGCACTGCTATTTTAGTGATGTCATTGGAAAAAATGAGGTCATCAACTGCTGTCCAAGCTTATAGTTTGGATGGAATCTTCTTAGAGGAACCCTTGAAATATATGATTAATTTGTGTCACATTTAATAAGAAAAATTATGTTGATTTCTTTATCAACATAAAAAAAATTTGTCAAGATTGGAAAAAACAAAGATTGTTCCCTCGCCTTCAGAATAGATGGGGAAACAAGTATTCGATATTAGCTAGTGTGTCCTATCTGGTAGCAAGTTATTCAATAAGGAAGAAAGGAACTTACAGATTCTATGATCTCCAGCAATAAATCGTGCTCCTGTAATTAATAGATTTAAAAAAACATGTATATTTTATATCTCTTAAACTATAGATTCAGCCCCTTCCAATTAGTAAATTGAAATATTCTACTAATAACATTCTTTTCTTTCATGAAAATTAAGGTTTTTCTCTCATCAGTTACCCCTTTATAAAGCTTGAAAAAATAGCAATATGTGATGTAACCACCCTGGTTTTCATGTAGTTATATATCAATCACACCTTGAGGGCTTTTTAAAATATTCAGAATTCCTAAATGGTGCTCAAAGTGACCTGGGAAGAGAACAAAAGTTTAAGCATCTCTCTTTCTTCACATTTTCTATCTTTAAAACAGTCATTAAAAAAAGCCAGCTGGTTAATGCTTTCCAAGCATGCTAGTTTTAAATGTGAAGAGAGTTTATTTTATGTATAACACTATTCAAACGTTTGATATCCCTTTTGTCATCTGAAATGATATTCCTTGGCAGCATTGAATCATCTGGATTTTCAGCTTTTTTTTCCATTGTGGAACATTGCTAGGTAGCTAACTGCTTGATTAGACTACGTTGACCTTGCATTCATATCATAGGTTTGTTTAACATCTAACTGTGGATTCACTGTGTGTGTATATGTGTGCTTCTCATATAACCTTTTGTAGTCAGTATCAATATAAGCCTTGATAACTTGCTATCATCCGTGCATTCACCTAATTATATCCATGTTTCTCCAGAGCAATTTTAATTTGGATAAATGTGGTATATTGTTCTCTGAGCTAGGCCATTATTAAGCTTTTGTATGTATGCAAGAGGATTTATGCACCCTTTTGAAATTTATTACAGGAAAATAGCAGACAAATGTGTTTCAGCATTTGATGCATTCTCTTAAATATATGATGGAACAATTAGGCTTTTGGGAAGCAAGAACACATCCTCCATTCACCAGTACCTAGAACAGGGTGGGAAACTATGGCCCTTTTATGACTTGTGGACTTCCACTCCCAGAATTCTGGGAGTTGAAGTCCAAAAATCATAAAAGGGCAATAGTTCGACACCTCTGATCTAGAATGACCAATCAGTGCAAAAAAAAAATAACTAGAAACCTGCATGGTTGCTGACAGTTTCTATTAAGCTTATGAACTTCTTCTGTGTTGGCCTTGTACTCATAATAACATTGGATCATGTCCTTAAACTTATTCATTAGCATTATTTCTATATTTATTGATGGAAATTTGTCATGATTCTGATGTGACTGTTAAAATATAATTCTAGCAAAAGTGAAAAGCTATTTTTGATCTAGGACTGCAGCATCAAGTAGGTAAAATATTCCATTAAAAGACTTCTTCAGATCAAAATAGCATCAGAGATGAAACTAAGCTGCTATTTGCTCATTTTGAAACTCAAGAATAAGTTCATTGTACCTGCTTGCAGTAGTATAATTTTGCATAAACTTGAAGTTCCAAGACTTTGCTTGCTTAGAAATAGTAACAGAAGTAGATAAAAACATCCTGTTATAACTCCTGTTACATAGCTCCTATGCTTAGGCAGGTAATTCTAAATAAGCTTTAAAAAAATTACTTTGTTTCATTAGTGACAAGATGGTAATTCCTATGTTATGAATGTTATGAGAGACTGAAGTGAATGTAAACTTGAAATATATTAATCAAATACTTCTAACAGTTGGATTTTAGTTATTTAATTTCAGAGTGATCATTAACATTTAAAATATTTTAAGTCATAGGAAGAAACATAATCAATTACCTGTCTACACTTTGTGCTGATTTGATCCAGTAAAATGTGTCAGTATATAATTGTAAGTCTGCTATTTAAACAGGGTAATAGTTATAGTTATTATTTATTAATGTATATTATATATATAAATATATATATATAGTCTGTCATAAATATATATATTTTAAAAATGTTTGACTCAAATAAGGATTCTGCTGTCAATATCGCGGTTTCTCTCTGCATGTACAGAAGTACCCACAAATTCAGGAAAAAATATCAAATGTTGTCTACTTTGGCTTCATTTTTGTCCAGCTATTTAAATATATATACATTTATTTTAACATTAAGCAGTGTACACTGTGTATGATTTCTACAATGCAATATATTGAACTGAATTGCTCTGTTGGTAAAAAAAATTGCAAAGTTATTAAAATGTGATTATTAGTAATTTTCCAAGATGTGTCCCAAATAGGTCTCACAACTCACAACTCATATTTCATATCAAAAAGAGAACCCCTAAAATTACCATCTTCATCAAGATTATTCTGTAGTCTTACAGAATCCAGTAAAACATGTTAGATTGCAAAAATAATAGTAATTATTATTTGCTCACGGATATTTAATACAATGTTTATGCCTAAACCAGGAACCTGAACAAACCAGATACAATGTTCTAACTGCACTTCTCTTTAGACATACAATGAATAACCAGTTTCTTTGCCAAGTATATGGAAGCAGCAGTCTAACCTTTTTCCTAACTTTTTCAACTGCTAACTGCATTAACAAATTGATATGTTACCGAGAGAATTTTGCACACATGTATTTGTATCTGTATGTAAATAAACTGCTTTTTTCTAATCAGTCATAAGAAAACAACTCAGGCTGAGGAATATCTTAGCAAATACATAAGGTTGGTACCAGAAATCTGAACAATAATGATGTTATTCAGAAGGACAAGACTGGGCAGATGACTCTGGACCTTCAGGATGCGATTGGAAGATAGGGATTTAAGACATTTTTCAGCAACATTGTAATGACCACCATTGTTGTGAAGCAGCTCCTTGGCACAGGAAAGCATAAATAGGCATATTATAGATAAAGTGTTCAAACTTGTTTAAGTTAAAAAATTTGTTTACTTCAGTGACAGTTTGGTGGTGCAATCAATGACCAAAAACAAGATACTTTCCTTTAGGATTGATAAAGTTCATATTGGATAACATTAAATTTACCCTATCCAATTTTTGCCTCAGCTGATTAAGAGATTATTCTTCCTTTGCTTATTAATACAAATATCCACTTCCCTAGTATCCACCCTCACTCCAGAAACCACATTAGTAACAAAGCCTAAAAGCCTAGGTGTAAAAAAGGTTTACATATTACATATTACAAATAGGATATTTATATATCCTACATTTGTATATAACATATTACCAAATACAATTGAAATGATAGTGAAAGAAGCAAAGCCTGTGATAATGTGTTACAGTCTTATTTGTTATGCACAGTGAACAGGATCAGTAAGACTGGATATGGAATGACCTGCTATAAATAAGTAATATGAAGAAAATTGTTTATCCAACGAATTATTCTTTCATGGGTATTGGCTAAATATTCTCATACCTTTTTAGCCATATCCTATAGGTATATATCTCCATTATATAACAAGCAAGAGAACTGAATCATGGCTAGATTTTATGGTGATTCTATGACAAAGCTTGAGGTGAAGCATTACATGTTTCTGTCCCACAAATCAGGCACTTTAAGCAAAAACTCCACATTTTCCAACCCCTCAATGTACATTTTACATCAGACAATAAACAAAAAATCTGTCATGTCACAGGCCAAAATCTAGACCCTGACTATCTTGCCTTTGAGAATAATCTTGGCTGTTCTTAGGACAATGATGAATATGCCCCTAAGCAATACTAGATAATTTGGACTAGTCATTATTTTCATTTAATGTCCCAAATATTAAGCTGAGGAAATTGTGGGAAATAAAAAGCTTCATTTTTCTGGAGACCCAGACCAAAATTCAGAAAAGATCAAACTTACAATATCCAAAGAGCAACAATGGAGATTAAAATATATCTTCTTCTTTCATACCTTTTTCTATAATTCAAACTAAATTTAAATATGCCTTCCCTGTCCCACTAACATATGCACACACCACAAGGGTTTGAAGTCTTTATTGAGGCTTCACCAGCCCTGAATAATATTTTCCAGGATTTTCCACTAAGGAACCAGAGCAAGGTCCAATGAGTCCAGCTTCCCATGTCAGGAAAAATACAAAACAAAACCAGGAAAGACAAATACACAATCCAAAGCACAAATCCTACAAACCAAAATGAATTCCAAGGTCCACAAGGTAACATCCAAAGTCCAGAAACAGAATCAAGGTCAAAGTTTCAAGGCAAGGTATATGGTATATGGTTGAACAAACACACAATTCAAAATGAAAGAGTTGTTCTCAGTCTGCTCCACTTGCAAGGATGAATAGCTGCCAGCCAGCGCAACTCATTAGGAAGAAAAAGGTGCCTCCTCATGAGTAACTTCACTGACTTCCATTGCACCTCTCTCCTCTTGGCCCTGTGTGTCCTAGGACCTGGCGGAGAAGGCAGTTCCATCCCTGCTCATCAGTTGTAGCTATGCCCCTTCTCCACCCTCTTCTTCTGGCTGGCCTTCCAAGCCTCTGGACTGCCACTGTATTTCTGACTTTCCATTGTCAGCCAGCCGTTCATCCAAACACTCCTATGGCCCTTTTGAAGTTAACTGGCATCTCTACCTGTACTAGCCAATCCACTCCTGGTTCAGAGTTTCCCTCCGTGACCCGTCAAAACCATGTTCCACAAAAGCGCAGTCGACGAAATCGCGTATGTGACGTCATCACAACGCGACGAAAAAGATCGAAAAATTGAAATAAAAATTAAATTACAGCAAGCCGATTCACATAAAGGTAAGCGTTAGGTTAAGGGTTAGGGTTAGGGTTAGGTTAAGGGTTAGGGTTAGGGTTAGGGTTAGGGTTAGGGTTAGGTTTGGGGGGGTTAGGGTAAGGTTTTCGCTTTATTTTTACATTTTTCGATCTTTTTCGTCGCGCTGTGATGACGTCACATACGCACTTTCGTCGACCGCGATTTTGTCGTCCGCGGTTTTGTGGTGGAACCGTTTCCCTCATCTTCTTGATACTCTGCCACACTCTGTTCCCAAGTTCCTGAATCAGGCTCTTCCTTGTTGATTGAGCCCACTTCGGGACTATCCATGACACAATTCCCCACCCCCCAGTAGGACAAATCCCCCAGGTCCCCCCACTGGTTAAGTTTCTATCTGAAGTGGAATTGGGAGGTGGAATTGATGGGCCAGACATAATGTAAATCCTCTTAAAGACTGATGTAAAGCTTGCAGCTCCTGAAGGAAGTCCTCAGCTGCTGGCACAGGTGAGTCAGACATGGTCAGGAGAAACAGGTATGGGAGAAAAACCATAGTTGGTCAGAAATTGAGTCATCTGTGTGGATGTATGCTGCGGGTTGTTGTGTGCAAATTCAGCCAGCACCAACAGATCCACTCAATCATCTTGCTGGAACTTGGTAAAGCACTGTAAGTACTGCTCCAGCACTGAATTCACTTATTCTGTGCCTCCATCAGTCTCTAGAAGATAAGTTAAGGTTAGGCATGCCTGCGCCTGCAGGCTGGCTAGAAGCACCCAGAAAACTTTGCCCATAAAATGGACCCCCCCCCCCAATCTGTCATATTCTCCAGATTCCATATGGAATGATTAACTCACTTTTGCAGTCAATCAAACTTTCCAAAGTTCAGCAGCAACTCTTAACTAACATTCTCTTTTTTAAAAGTTTTATACAGTATATACAGGATTACAGTATTGTTTCTTTTATGAATAATTTATGGGTGTTGGACTACTTCAGGAAGATCAAATCCATGATGAACTTCACATTCAGCCAGGAAAGTTCTCTTAACTTCATTCCATTCACAATATTACAGCCTGACCAATATCATAGGGTTGTGGTGGGGATAAAACTAGAAAACTAAAACTAGAATGCTTTCAATTCAGAGAGGAAAGTAGGAATATAATTCTAAACTAAATATAACAAGCAACAATATTGATTGATTTTCACAGTCATCTTGGATATCACAGAATGTACAAAACCTTACTCCTCAGCATTTTGTTGTCTGCTTACAAATAATTCTTTGTGATGTGCAAGATGCTGATGGCCAGGATTTATTTATTTTTTGCAGTTTCAAACTGTAAGTGCCCCTAGACAAATGTTTCTCCATGGGGCTGTTGAGAAGCAGAAGTCCTAATAAGGTAATCACTTATAAAAGCAGAAAACCTGCCTGGGGTCAGACAACCAAATAGAAAGACATCTCTTTTCAAGTGTATTTTCCAAAGTTCAGCTATGCTTGGTTGTTATTTCAGCCAGACAATGAAACATGTACCAAAAACTGGATGAGAGAAAAGTTCCATCAGCCAAGAGTGAAAATTTATTCTGCAGGACTTCAGCAGGGATGCTGACTTGAAGGCATGAGTGTGTTGTTGCTGCTAAGATGCATTTTAGTTACTTAAAGGTAAAGTAACATGCGTGCTAGTCGTTTCCAGCTCTAGGGGAGGTGCTCATCTCAGTTTCTAAGCCAAAGTTGTCCAAAGACGTCTCCATGGTCATGTGGTTGGCATAACTAAACGGCGAAGGTACACAGAGTGCTGTTACCTTCCCACTAAAGTGGTCCCTATTTTTCTACTTGCATTTTTTACGTGCTTTCAAACTGCTAGGTTGGCAAAAGCTGGACAAGTAATGGGAACTCACTCGGTTACACAGTGCTAGGGATTTGAACCGCTGAACTGCCAATCTTCTGATCGACAAGCTCAGTATCTTAGCCACTGAGCCACCCCATCCCTTCTTTAATTACTTAATAGCAATAAAAGCAAAAATATGATCACATGTATTCCATTGACTATTTATTATACATTCATTTTTCCTCTCTCAGCCTGAAGTGTAGTGACGTTCAGCTTCAGTAAGACTGTCAAAATATTGATGTTCGTTCATGATCTTTTCACACTGAATAAACAGAATTGCTATTCTTCAAGGGTTTTGTTAAATTAATCTTGCTATGTTCGCTGAAAGACATGCATCTCATGGGGTAGTTTTGATATTATTTCTTGGAATATTTAATTTGATGCATGAAATGAAAAGAAGATTCTATATAGAAATAAGGCTGGATCCAAGAAAAAGGCATACCCCACCCTTCTTCTCTAGTTTATTTAGTTCAGTGATGGGATTCAAAGACTCTCTGAGCAAAACTACATTCTCAAATTGTTTATGCCAAGTGTTTCTTTTGGGGAAACACTGCCTTAGCAAATTATACTAATCTTTAACATTCAAGGGGTGACACATCATCAACAGCATCTCACCCCAGAATCCTCCAGGTGGCAGGTGGCTGCAGCTAGAGTGCCACTGATTTCCTGATGGCTGGCGTGGAGGCGCGGATCAAGGACTGTTTCCTTGGATGTTCCCTGCCTGGTTCCAGTCTGTGGGGACTGATAGAGACATTTGGGTAGTTGGTCCTTTGTGTGCTCAAACTATGTGGTGGCATCATCAGTAGGGGACAGGAATGGGATGGGGCCCATGGGTGGATCCGGGTGGGATGCGTAAATGCTATAAATATGGTGGAGGGATTGATCATGTTAGAACTGACTTTGCATATTTATTATTTGTCACTTGGTGATGGTTATCACAGTTTCTTGGAGATAGATTAAGCATATCAAACAACAAACTGCTACTCTGTGTGTATTCCTTGGTGAACGCCGGAATGTGACATTGAGTATACACGGTAAGCAAGTAATGCTTACATTCTGATATCTTACTTGGATGCTATATTCTTTTTGAAACAGAGATTCTGCTGAAGTAACATTTTTAGATATATCTTTTCAATGTTCTTTATTTTGACAGCTTGGAATATTTCCCAAAAAAGTTACATCTTCAGACACAGAATATTTAAATTTATGTTCTTCTGAGAAGAAGAATAACGCAATCTTCTTCTTTTGATACCTGCAATCAGGTAAACATTCATATGTTTGTAGTATATATTCCGTTATACTCCCACTGTCAGACCAAGGTTTTTTTCTCATGTTATTTGGCACTGTAGTTTGGCATGAGTTTTCCTTCATTGACTTGACTCTTTTTTCAAAAAATAACATCCCTCTATTTTCAGACATGTAGGAAAACTCCAGATTAAAACAAGATTTCATGTAGTAAGGACTACTCTGCTTTCATGACCCAAACTCTAATATTACCTTTAGAGTACACGAGAGTACTCTGAGTACTCAGAGTACATGAATGTGTAGCACTATGTATATAGTGAAAGAGTTGCAATATAATGGGACCCAAATACACCAGAAGTACAGTTCTGTTTGATATTATGCTTTTGAAATCTAATAAACCTCTACAAAACTGTAAACTAGACTCTTTCTATAAGGGTGATTACAACTTAAAATATTTTAAAACATTATCATGCTGTACTTATTAAATGAACACATGCTTTGCAGCAGTGGTGGGTTCATTTTTTTACTACCAATTCTGTGGCATGGCTTGGTGAACATGACATGGCTTGGTGGGCATGGCAGGGGAAGGGTACTGTACAATCTCCATTCCCACATCACTCCAGGGGAAGAAAACAGCAAAATCTTCATTCCCTCCCCACTCTAGGGGAATGTTATTGCAAAATTCCCATTTCCTCCCAATCAGCTGGGACTCAAGAGGCAGAGAATAGATGGAGTGGAGCAAGACAGAGGTGGTATTTACCAGTTCTCCGAACTACTCAAAATTTCCGTTACCAGTTCTCCTGAACTGGTCAGAACCTGCTGAATACTATCTTTGCTTTGCAGTATCTGCAAGTGGCAAATTGCCTTGACTTTGATATTGGGTCTTTCATATCAAATTCTGCAGTATTCTATTAAAACATCTTCACTTTATACCAAGCTCTAAATCAAGGCTTGAAAGCACTTTTAGGAAGTTGAGCATTCTCATTAAATGTCTAAAATGGCCCTACTGCCTGATTAACAATTTAAATCACCAAACACTGCACAGTGTCTGATCTGCCAAGTGGCAGCCTTTTAGGCTCCAGTAACAAATGGACATTTTTATTAGCGGTAATGACTCTGAGAAACAAGGAAGTCCTTCCACTGAATGCATTCCATAATGTCCTATTTTCTCTTGCCTTTCATAATAATACCATATTGTCCATGTTTCAGAGTATCATCTTCCAGGATAAGTTATCTATTTGGTTTTTATGGTTAGATCTAAATCCCACTCTTCATTCAGGAACTCAGAACAGGGTATACATGGCTCTCTCCTCCCATTTTTACAAAGGTACATTTTTGCTGTCAGGTCTGAAATGCTGCACATCCTGTTGAGGTCTAGTTGTAAATGAGGATTGTAGGCAATTTTATGTTACTATTGAAGACATGTTCTGGGAAGGTTGAACAATGAACATTAAGAATATATGCCAAATATATTCATTCATACATATATACATACATACATACATACATACATACATACATACATACATACATACATACATACATACTTTTGGCAAGGTCACCCAAGGCAGGAAAATCATCTCAACTCCCCAGTTAAAGTAAGTATATCAGGCAGAAATGATATAGGGAGATACCGATATCAATGAAACCAGTGAAGATATCATTTAATGCTGCACAGGAAAAGGCAATGGATGATTACTCTATATTTTTATCAAGAACAGTATATTGATAGAAAATATAAAATAATTGACAATATATTACCACATAATGGCTCCCTCAGGTCAGATCACACAACATGCTTCTGAGGAAGAATTTAGGGTTTTTTTAAAGCACTAATGGTGTTTATGGTGTGGCTAGAGTAAAGCCTTTGTTTAATAGCTGATGTTGCGATACAGGAAAAGAAAAATCTGAAACTTCAAAGACAGAATTACAATGGAAATATGGAACATAAAAAACAAGAATATGGGAAAGTTCAACTTAGTGAAGGAGGACAATCAGCAGAGTGGATGGACTTAATTGTAGCAATAATAGGTTTGTCATTGGAAGGTTCTGTGGGTCAAGTTTGGGACATATAGTTCTGGAAAAATAATACGTACATTATGTCACTAACAGTCAACTCTGGCCTGATGACACATAATCATCCATCAATATATTTTACCTAATGTACTTTTGTCACATTCTTACACAGGAGGAAAACTCAAGGAAATCAAATCTGACTATGTAAACCTTGCTAATCACCTTTGATTTACTGGCAGCTCAAGAATATCAGTCGGAGATATTTATAACATGAGTAGCACTCAATTCTACCTCACAGCTGGCAGGTGAATGGCTCCACAGGTCATTCTATTGAATGCCAGTGTCCATGTGGCATGATTATTTTCAAAACTGCTTCTTGTGACAATAATGGCAATCAACATCTCTGATGCAACACAAATAAAATTCATTTGCATTCAGCTTTATGCAGAAATGATTTATGGACCGTTCATCAAGCTACTGCTGCTGCATTACATGATTTATTTCAAGTTCTACCATTGTTTTCTCTTAGAAAGTAGACAGTTGAGACTATGAAATGAATGTTATTCACAAATTATCCCGAGTCTTCTTTTCTTTTGGTACTAAATGTCATGACAGACAGTGAATCTTGTGCATGTTATTTTGGCAAGGAAGTAGAAAGTTTCAGTTTTTAGTAACAAAAAACCAAAACATTTGAGCTTCAATGCAAAGCATTCTATAAGCTGGTACTGTTGATAATTTATTTCATAAATTCATAGAATGCAAGGCTAAATAATAAAATAGAATAATAAAATGATTGTCCCTATTACAAAAGAACCACAAATAATTACTTAAAATCTAACACAGAAATTCAAAGAAACTTGTTTTTTTTATACAGTAGGTCATCTTTCTAAGTTGGCCCATAAAATTTATATCAAAGTTTCATAATTTCATCAATCTATCATATAGTATCTGTGGTTCTTCTGTCTTTTACATTGACATAAAATCTATTGAAAAACTACCCTTTTAGAGAAATACTGACATGACAAATAGGGCTGTTGCTGTCATTGCCAAACTCATTGGGAGTGTTCAGGATTTTTGGAGTATAAGATTGAGTAACTTTTTCTGGTTCAAGAATTACATTAAACAACGGCTCTCTTCTGAAAGATGAGTCATAAAGACTCAGAACAAAGAAGGGGGTGAGGACTGAACCAAAATGAAATACAAGATGATCCAAACTAAATTTAATATAAATTTAAATATTATAATTAATACAATTACTTTGATGATTTAATTATTTCACCTAATACTTAATTCAAAAGCACCATTAAATTGCAACTGTTAGAGAGACTCTGAAGATCACATTCAAATTTGAGAACCAAATGTGATCAAAGTCCACAGATCATGCATTTAGTGCAAAGTGTTAAAAACATTCTGTGTTTTCAGCAAAAATCCCAATCAAATAAAATCTGCACAGAATGGAGCCGGCCTGGAAATAGCAAAGGACCGGCCTGTGGTGCCTCTGCCAGCAAAAATGGGGTGCATCCCCACACCTTGTTTTTGGCCTGGACAGCCTCTTGCAGCACTACTGCCAGCCAAATAGGCGTGTGGGGGCCTCCAGAGGCCTCCCCCAGCCCATTGCTGGCTAAAATGGAGACTCCATGGGCCAGATGCAGCCCTCTGAGGCTCCGTTCGGCCCTCTCCACAGACTGTGCCTGCTTTGCCTAGTGTCCTGGATTCTACTTACTACTCCCCCCACCCATTTCCCATGGCTTTACTGTACTTACTTTTCGAAGAGTTCCAGAAGAGGCTGGCTCACGTGGCAGAGAAGCCAAAGTCTTTTATTCAGAAGCTGTAAGAACATGAGATGTAAGGAAGACAGCTTTCCCCATCTGAATAAAAGACCAACCTCTCTGCCAGGAGGACCTACAGGCTTAATTTGGGCCCAATCTGGCCGGCGACGAGCAGCCTCCTGATTGCTGTTGACTGGCTAGTTCGAATTGGCAGCTTCGGGGATTGGAGTGCAGCAGTAAATCAACAAGGATTTGCAGTTTAGCCTGATGAGACAAAGGAAGCAAGCCCCCTCATTGGGTGGCTGCTGCTGCTGCCTCAATACCTGAAGCTGTCCTGAGGCTAATGTGGCCCCATCAAGGCTTTTTCTACTATCAGAGGCAGGGGTGGGTTCTGGCTTCTGCTACTGCCAGTTCGCTCAGGGACGGGCTTCGGGCATGTGCGCTTAATGTAAGGCAGGACATAAAGTGAGGTTTGGACATAGGAATGAGATGATATGGGGTTGGACTAGAGGACTTTCAGGGTCCCTTCCACCTTGCTAAAGTTAAAGACATTTTCTAGTCTTGTAGAAGAACAAGAAGCTTAAAAGTCAAACCACAAGTTCAGCTAAAGTTCTCACACAACCACAGTCAATATGAAACTTAGCACTTCCTGCAAGATATCTGTGGCCCAGACAAAGGGGAACACGATATTATCAGCTTCTCTGCACAATAACAACAGCCTAACCAATTAGAGTAGCATATTTCCGTGTTTTGCTGCTTTTGATGAATGTATAAGAATGTGTGTCTCCATCAGAAGGTTGTTCCGATGTTAGATGTTTGCTTTTACTATCTGAACCTTTGGCGCCAAATAAAACTCCTCCTGATCCTGAAGTCTGAGTCCCATGATTTTCTGCAACAAATGCATGCTATGCACGGATGTGCAGTAGTAAAAAAAACAAGATGGTGGTGCCGATACAACCGGTTCATGGCCATGGCAAGTCAAGTTACTACCTACTTGGGCAAACTGGTCTGGCCTCTGATCAGAGGCCTGCTGGCCACATGGCCCCAAGCTGAGGTCTTAACAGAAGCTGGCAAAAAATGTTTTCCTTAGATTTCACATTCTTACAGCTTCACCATTATCTGACCCACTTTGGCTACTCAGCCAGTGGGTCAGCCTCTTCTGGAGCTCTGGAGATTTTCAAAAAGAAAGTAATCCATGGGAAATAGGGTGGGGAGAAGTAAGCGGAATACTGGACGCTAGCAAAGTAGACACAATCTGTGGAGACCTGGCAGGACAGGATGGAGGGGGGAAGCAATTGTGGGGACCTCAGGGGAACATGAAGTATCTCAGTGGATTGGGGAGGCCACATGCTCTTCCCCATTCTGAAACATGTGCTCAGCAGGACCAAGGGGGAACATGTATCAATCCCCTGATCAGCCATCCAGCTAGAAAGTTGTAATCACTTTGATGAGTTATACATTGCGTAAGCATTGTGCGAGCCTTGCAGCTTCAGCTATTTTTGGTTCCAGTGCCTTCTGAGCAAATGACTGTCAAATTTGCTAATAGAAATATATTTTTAGAAATCAAATCAATTGACTTTATAAAGAAAATGGATTACATTATTAACGCTGTTGGGCAACAGTCTTAAACAACAGTTTAATCAACAACAAAAGTCCTAATGTGCAATATAAACCATTTATATTTTTTAAAGAAAACTGTAGAAAAATCTGCATAATTATTTGTGATTCATTTTGTTTGTTCAGTAATTGCACTTAGATTGATGCTGGTATTATCCATTGTGATTCAAAGAATTATCGACATTCATGAAAACTATTTTTCATTAATTTCTTGCTATTAATTATAAGACAATGGGTCCTATTAGGAGGAAAAATAATTCTTGCACATTATTAAATTCCTTGTTCAGTCTTATTGTACAGCATTAGCTTAGATAGAATAGTTATAAGATCATCCCACTTCCCAAAGCATGAATAATCAGCTTTATTTGCTGTAGGCAAAGTGAAAAGATATACTCTGGTGTTCTGCATTTGTAATAGCAATTAGCAAAAGAAGCACATTTTAAAAATTAACTCTGGATGAAAAAAAAATTTATTACAAATAATCATTTTCTACCAAAGTGCCACAGGTTGACTTTCTATCCCTTCCTATTCAATATGTGCATGATTAAGGTCAGCCACTGGTTTGGATTTGGTAACATCAGTCACCTAAATAAGTGTTAAGTTTCTGCCCCAATACCTGGAGACTGTGTGGATATGGATGAGGAGAAAGAATCTTCAACTCAGTACTCCCAAATTTGAATGCTAAGGATGTTAAGATCATTTATATTTGTGGATATTCCATCTTTAACCTTAAATGGGTTGATAGCCCATTAAAGAGTGATGCACAATGGGGGGGGGGGGTGTTCTTCCTAGATTCACAGCTTTTCCTTAATGGCCTATGGCAGCTGTGGTCAGGAAAGCCTTTGCAGAATTTCGTTTGGCCCACTAGTTGTGCTCTTTCCTAGACAAGACATTCACTCAAGGCCCAGTCACTTCACATCTTGACTAATGAAATGTGCTGTATATCAAGCTGAGAGAAGACCACTCATAAGCTTCAACTGATCCAGTATACAGCAGCACTGGCAGCGGTGAGCATGCCTCATATGATCACATGACAATCTTACTACTTTGTGAGCTGTACCGGTTAACAATATGCTTGTGAGTGTACTTCAAGGTACTAATGATGATCTATAAAGCCCTACATAGTGTAGGCCCTAGCTACTTGAAAAATTACTTCCAAGGTGTTTGAGACAAAAGGATTAGTATGTTCCGAATCACTTCACTGCTTCAAATCACCATTGGGAAGTGGCCAAAGCACGTATTATTCTCAATGGCTAGTTAAGTTTGCAGACCTTTTAAAATACCCTGGTTCTCTAGTATAGCAGAGACAAAATAAAATAATTGAGGATTGCTTTGGAAATCTAGAGACAATTAAAGTATCAGAGCTCCAAGAAGGTCAGTTTCAACAACTGATATTGATAGATATGTGCTCCAAAGCAGTGGCTAGCTTCAAAAACACCATGGACTTGAAAATGGCAGACACCGGCTAGTTCAATCAACTACCGTAATCACAACACTAATTTAATATAAGAATGCACTGTGTTGGTCAAAAAGTTAAGAGAACAGGGAGGATGTGGTTTTGCTCATCCCTCATGAGTTAGATATGTGAGTAGAAATAAGGAAAAGATAGGGAAGGGATTAAAAATCACTTGGATCTAGAGATCATCAAGGAAAACTACAATAGTGTATACAAGGCCAATAATAGCTAATAAGAGTTAAGACATATTTTTTTTTAAAAAAATCTTATTGTCTCTCAATTCTTAGTTTTACCATTATTCCCCCTCCCTCCACTACTATTCATTTATAAAAGCCTTTTCTAGAAAATAAGATAAATTCCATACGTATTTCTATAGGATCTTTGGTAAGATTTTTTGGCTTCTTTGGACCTTTTCAATGTTATAGAAGAGGTGATGGAACCAGTAAGAGAGATTGCAACCAGTGGAAATAACCTGAACCTGTAGAAATATTTTTACAGAACTAAACAGTAACACAAATCTTATGAAATATATCTGACAGAAATGCAATTACTATTGGAAGGCCATTGTCTGTTTGATTATTACAATTGCCATTCTTTCACTACATAATCAAGATAAGATAATGGGATGGGAACAATCCCCGAGGAACACTGTTAGTGCCACTGTCTTCTTGGTGAAGATTCCAAAAATCTGAAACACTCCAGAGTTGTTTACTTTGCCAGCTTTTCTTGTAGACTGTGAAAGCAGAAAGTGTGACGTGTCTTTATGCTTTCAGTCACAGCAGTAGTTCCTGTAATCAGTGTCTAAGCAGCGTGATTGATCAAGACAAGTGTTTTATTTTTTGACAACACAACAAAAAAATAAAATAAAACAATGAAAAATATGTCTGAGTAATTGAAATCCCAATTCAGGAATGATAAATCCTTAGTGTTTGTGAATTTTACAAAATGTTGAGAAATATTTGAGCTTAAATATTAAATAGATTGCCAAGATATATTGGTAAATACCAGCAACAATATACTTCATGATATATAGTAGGTATGCCATCTAAAAGGTTTTTTTCTTTCTCTCTTTCTTTTTATACATACAAACATTATTCCTCTTAATCTTTTACTTTCAACATTTTCTATTGCATCTAAGAACCAGCTTGGTGTACTGGGTAAGTGTTCCCGGACTAGAAACTGTAAGTTCTCCCTTAGATATGAAAGCCAACTGAATGCCTTTCAGCCAGTCACTGTCTCTGTCCAAGCCACTTCACAGCTTAGGCAAAAAATGGGAGGTAAAAGCATTACGTACACTGCTTGGAATTACATAAAATAAATATGAGATATAAACCTGTTGAAAGAAATGTCCTTCTGGGTTCAGCTCCAAGTGGGGAAAAAGACACTGGAGACACGGAGGCTGCTTGGAAAGATGGTTTAATGGTAGACATGGCTTGAGTCCTGAACAGAAAAAGTGATCACATGCTTCAATGTTGGGTGAGGAAGAAGAGAAGGACCAAGAGAGGGGCTTGCTGGGCTGTTCAGCCCCACCTCTCTGTTTCCTGTTCCTGTGTAAGAAATGTATTCTGATTGGTTGTCAGACTCCCATGGGGCCGTGCAGGGGCAACTCTCTAGGCTGTGTTTTGAATCCAGGTTTAGTTGACTTCTCAGATGCCATGTGGTGAGTGGGTAAAGGCTAATCATGCCTTAATCCCATCACCCTGGAGCTGAAGGAGATAACTCTTCATTATGTAAAGGGACTGGCTTGGGCATCTCAATGGCCCATTGACAAAGGGGGTGGGGGCCAGATGCTGCAGGGAGCTACTCTGTCTTTAAAACATGTTTCTCCCTTTTCACATCCAGGGAAATGTAATATTCTGCCTTTTTCATATTTTCTAGGATATTTCATTTTTCTGGGAGAGGGCTGGGTGATAACTTTTTACAAACCTAATATTAAAATGAAAGATCTAAGTTACAAAGCCTAAGTCAATGGAAAGTTAGATCCTCTGTTATCAGTGGAAATGACTCTCAAATAAACACAACTACAGTCACAGCTTTTATAACAATGGGCTGTTGTAATTCAATTTTAAACAACATTCCTAGGAACTACTATATTAGTATAGCAGGAATTTAGCTTTGTGCATTACCTTCATATGGAGACCAGAGTACACAAAATTTCATTACAATAAGAAATAAACAAATAATACAGCAGTGGCTTCCTGAGAGCAAAACATTTATTCACCTCTTGTTTTTAAAAGAATGCCTGCAATCCAGCAAAATTTTAATTTTTCAAAATCAAAATCATACACAGCCTGACACTAATTCTAATTGATGTTATGTTATTTCCATCTGGTTTAGTCATGAATAAAAGTCCATTAAATCCAACCTTGCATTTGCAACGATTCTAGAAAAAAAGAGCAATAAACAGATGGCCCACCTGAACCTGGACTTGCTCAGCCTCACTGTTGGTTTTGTTTGTTTGTTTGTTTGCTTGTTTATCAAAATTATAAAGCTGCCCATCTCCCCAAAAGAATACCTGGTGGTTGTCCATCCTTGCTGCACTAAAAAATAATTGAGAAATAAAGGAGCTTCAACTCATAGCAGCTGTAGAAAGCTCTCAATCTAGGACATTACATTATGTCTACCCAACGCATCAGATCCTGTCAGCCATGGACGGAAGCCAGGAAGATCCTTTTCTGCCATGGCAACAACCTTGTGGAACATCAACTCCCCAGAGATTAGATTGGCACAGACTCTGGTGGCTTTTCAGAAGGTTGTGAAAAGGTGGTTTTGCCAATGGGCCTGGGAACATGGCCGAAATATCTGTAGTGATTGTTTTCCTGATGGGAATACCTTGGCTGTGATTTTTATGTACTTTATGAAGATTTTAAATATGCTCTTGTATTGTTTTTTTCTTGTTTTTAAATTGCTGTACAGTAAGGTGACCAGACGTCCCGCTTTTGGTGGGACACCCCCGCTTTTTAATGCATTTTCCCGCGTCCCGCCCGCCTTTTTAAAAGGCACGCTTTTTTTGGCGCTCGCAGCTCCCGCCCATCAGCTGCTAGCTTGCTGGGCTGGTTCATCGTTCTGTTCTCTATCCTACCTACTTACAAATTTAAGCCAGCCCAGCCTGCCGCTCACTGATTGGATTGGCCTGGACTCCAGCCAATCAGTGAGCTGGCTGGGATGGAAAACGCGGCGTGCTTAAAGTTTTCCATCCCAGCCAGCTCACTGATTGGCTGGAGTCCGCTTAGCATGCCGCATGAGTCCCCCGTCCATCCGTTGCCGCTCGCATGGGCAGGGTAGCGTAGCGAGTGAGCGGGGAGCAAGCTCGCCTTTCCAGCTCCACTTCCGGACAAGCTGTGGGAAAACCTCTGCGAAAAGTGCCACCTGGGGTCGCCGTTTCTTCTCCGAACTCAGAGTAAGTGACAGGCGGGGCGAGTGAGGGGGTGTGGCGGGATCGCCGCCGGGCCGGGCGGGCTGGGAGGCTCTGGGCGTCCGGGCGGGAAGAGCGCAGAGAAAGGCAGAGCGGCGCTTGATGCGACTCTATTTCTGCTGGAGGAGTCCCTAGATAGGGAAGGCGGGTGGTGAGGCAGAGCAAGGGAGTGCAAACGGCGGATCCCGGGCTCATATGCAGAGGGAGCTCTCCAGGCACAGGAGCGCTGGAAAAGTGCTCCGCTCATGCACCCACCGGGACGGAGCACGCTCGCTCACTCGCTCCAGCCCTGCCTGCTTGCACGACTTTGAAGTGTTGGCTTGCCGCTTGCCTTCCACGTCGGCCCGCACGGAAGGCAATCCAGCCCTTTCAAAGTCATGCCGGCAGTTTAGAACTCGCCCGCCATTCAGCGAAACATCTTTCGCTGAATGGCGGCCGAGGGGCACGCTAAAGTGCCGGCATGAGTTTGAAGGGCTGGCTTGCCTTCCATGTCGGCCCGCGTGGAAGGCAAGCCGCACTTCAAAGTCATGCCGGCAGTGGGAAGCCTTTGCCGGCCCGATACCAGCTCTGAAGTTGCTTTCCTTTCTACTAAAGCCCCTGCTCAGCAAAGCAAGTCCGGGGAAGTCCTTTGAGCCGGCTAGAAAAGGTCTGCCGCGAACTGGGAAGCTGACGCACCCCCCTCCTCTCTGCCCCCCCTCTGCAACCCCGGATACCCTCTGCCACCGTGCCTGAAGCATGGGAGCGCTCACCAGCCGGCAGAACGCCAGAGTGGAAGAGGTGGATGTCCCGTCCAATTCCCTCTACAGATACTCCCCAAAATCTGGTAAGACGGAGCAAGCGGGGGGGGAATATGCGAGAGGTTTGCGGGGAGTCCCGCATGGCAGGGTTTTGCGCGCGCTCCGTACTCTGAGTTGAGGGAATGGCGAGCAGCGGCTGCAACCCCAGAGTTCGGCTAGGCGAGAACTTTAAGGCGAGCGGCGGGATGGACCCTTGCTGTCAATCTCCCCCCCCCCTTGTGCCTTTTCGCAGCCGTCCCATCGTTCTCCCGCCAGTGGGGCTGCTCCTGTGATCCCCCCCCGTGGCTGCGAAGGAGTTTCCCGAGAGTTTTAGAGGGTCAGGAGTATGACCCTCATTGCAACGTCGCCATTTGCAAGCTCCGGCTGCTTGGGAGGGTGGTTATTTATTTATTTTTTTCTTCTTGCTTCCGCTTTCTTGCCGGCTTGCAAGGATTGTGGTGGCGGCTTGGATGGAAATAGTGACATTCGTGGCATCGCGCTTGGGGTTAAAAACTGCTTTTCGTTCACGGCAGCAACTGCTCTTTGAGAATTCTTGCTTGAAAAAACAGGACTCCCTCACACGGTCCTGAATTGAGGTCCATCTCCCTCCACCCCTAATTAAAAAGCCCCTGGTAAATTCTTGCCTGTCCTGTGCCACTTGGCATGCCTGCCTGTTTAGTTGTTATTGCGCTGATTGAATTCTAAAATACCCCATCAATCTACCCCATCCGGAGGTGGCGGCAAGAGCAGCGCGTTGTTGTTGTTGGGGCCAGCCTGCTCGTCCATGGCTGGAGCCGTCGTCGCGGACGGGAGGGACCTTCCGTTCTTCCTCCGCACCTCGCCCGAGCAGTCGTTACAGTCGCTGCCCGGCTCCAGCCATGGACGAGCAGGCTGGCCCCAACAACAACAATGCACTGCTCTTGCCGCCACCTCCGGATGGGAAGCAACCACGCCTGTGCGGCCCCTGTGCTGCGGTGGGAAGCGAGTCTGCAAGGCTTGGTTGCTTCCCGCCACCGCCGCTTCCCTCGTCCGTCTCGATTGCTGGAAGCAGTAACAAACGGCGCGTCTGCTCCGCTGTCAGCGCCTTGACAGCCACCCCAGCCAGCGGCTACCGGGCCTCACTGGAGTCAATTGCAAAACCGCGTTCAGCGCTTTGAGGACCTGAGGCATCTTGGGAAATGCAGTTCCCTATCGGAAAGAATGGAGTAGCTGCGAATTTGTAACAACAGAAGATAATAACTTGGTGCTTCGCAGGTTACGAAAATCTCAAGTTTGATTTGCACACTGTTTTTTAAAAGTTAGATAAAGAAATTATGCTGTGAAAGCGACTAGAAAACCTCCCCTCCCCTTCCTGTGTGCGAGAAAGGGAAGGAGAGGAAGGAAGGAGGGAAGGGGGAAGGAAAAAGAAGAAGGGAGGGGGGAGAAGATGGAAGGAGAAAAGATGGATGGAAGGAGAAAGAATGGGAGGAGAAGGAGGAAGATGGAAGAAAAAAAGAAGAAAAAGAAGAAGGGAGGGAGAAAAGAGGGAAGGAGGTAGGAAGAAAAGGGGAAGAGAGGGAAAGAGCAGAAAGACAAAGAGGATGAAGTTGATAGGCAAGAGGAAAGAGGAAGGAAGGAAAAAAGAAAAAGGGAGGGAGAGAGGAAAGAAGAAAAGATGGAACTAGAAAGGAAAGAAGGGAGGGAGGAAAGGGGAAGACAGGGAAAGAGCAGAAAGACAGAGAAGGTGAAGGTAGATAGGCAGAAGGAAGGAAGAAATAGGAAAGGAGGGAAGGAGGAAGGAACAGAAGCGAAGAGGAAGAGAGAAATGGAAAGAGCAGAAAGACAGAAGGTAGATAGGCAAAAGAAATGAAGCTGAAAGAATGGAAGGAGGAAGGAAGAGAAAAGGAGGAAGGGAGTGAGTGAGGAAAGAAGAGAGGATGGAAGGAGAAAGGAAGGAAGAGAGGGAAAGAGCAGAAGACGGATAAGGTGAAGGTAGATAAGCAAGAGGAATGAAGGAAGAAGTGAGGAGTCTCGAGGAGGGGGAAAACATTTAGTGACCAAAGTTACAATGGCATTGAAAAAAGTGACTGATGACCATTTTTCACACTTAGCGACCATTGCGACCATTTTTCACACTTAGCGACCGTTGCAGCATCCTCATGGTCACGTGATCAAAATTTTGTTTGGCAACAGATTCGTATTTATGCTGGTTTCAGTGTCCTGGGGTGACCTTTTGACAAAAAAAATTTTTTTAATCAAGCCCCCCCCCCCCCCCCCAGTCAAAGGCGTCCCTCTTTTCCAATCTGAAAATCTGGTCAGCTTACTGTACAGTATTCTTTTTTAAAAAATTGTTTTTTTTAGTTGGGAGCCATCCAGTCATTTATGAGAAGGGTGGCTGCATAAATTCAAATACTAAATTTAAAAAGGTGACAACGTTTTTAACAAACATTGTGAGATTTTTTTAAAAAAAAATCTGCCATAGGTTATATCCCTGCCAAATGAGGAAAAGAAAGAAGAAAGTTATTTTATCAATGCCTTAAAAAGGACTCAAACATTGCCTTGTTCTACTTAAAATATTTAAGTCATTTCTTACTTATAGATTGGGGAGATTTTATTTTCAGGTGCCATTATTTATTGATTATTTAATGGCTAGGAGCCTCAAAAGCTAAAAGCAGCTTTAGATTTTATGAATCTCTGAGAGGGAATCATGACATCATTTCTAATTTATCATTTTGTGTTTGTGTGTATTTAAAATACTTATCAAAAGAAATGATGTCACTTTGTATGTCAGGTTCTTATTCTTCTAATCTCCAATCAGATGAGAGCTTGAAAAATACATCCTGAGCATCAGACCTCAGCTGCGTCAGAATGTTTTTCCTTGCTAATATAAAATGGTGCTTCCAGCTAAATCTGTTGTCATCTAAAGTCAGACAATATGTTCCCATGCAAGCAAGGGAATGAAGACAAAGAGATGCCCTTTTGATATCTCTCCATTCCAAGCAGCAAACACAAATTGTAACAGTCTGACCCATATGTCAAAGAATAAAAAGGAAGGAGTCATGTGTACAGCTGTCTGTGTCACTCTGAGTTTTGCTAGACAGAAACATTAAGAATATTTATGGGCACTGGGAGCAGAGTCGGCGGTAATGCAATTGCCACTCATTTAATTGATAAAACAGGAATGAAAAATGCTTGCCTAGACATGGCTGCCTAAGCCATATACTGATTTACTCCATTTGTATCAATACAGGAAGTCAAAGAGGCAAATTGGATTTATGGTCAAATGAAAGATAAACCAATTATCTTCAGAAAATTTCCAGCTGCATAGCTAGTACCTCAACCACTCTCTCTGTTCGTGGATGCATGGTTTCACAATTGTACATCATTTTTGCCTTGTGCCATTTGCAAGGCAGAGTATTTTCAAGCAAGATATTGTGTACATTTTCTCTTAAAGTATTTTTTTCTTCGGTGCAGCTCAGACTTTTATAGAACTGGGGCCTTTTTTTCCTGGAATAGTAATTGTATTCATTCCATTGTCCTTTGTCCATTAGACCAAACTGGCTCTCTGCTTTGCTTTTTTTTGTCATCTGCATCTTTTATTTAGATAGATATGTTATAATCTATCTATTTTTAGAGTTATAAAGCTGACCCTATCATTTGGAAAAGCCTATAAATTAAATACATAAAAACTCTTGTTGAATAAATTATTCAGAACAACGGAAAAACTGAATAGCACTACAGTAGTTTTTTGTTGATCATGAATAGGTGGACATTGGTATGCATTTTAGAGACCTCGAGTAAAAGGTGATAATTGTTTGAACTGAATTAATTGCTTTTCCTTAGGAAAGAAGTTTTTCTCACCACAGCAATTCAATATGTTGTTAAATCAAAAGGATCCTTTTATCATGTAATGGAATTAGCAGCAGGAGAAGATATGCAACACTGCTAACAAATAATCAGTACCTCTTTAGAAAACAAGACAGGAAATAATTGCTATTATTAACTCTACCCAATTTTAAGTGAAATAAAAAGCCAAAGAAACGTGGTTATTGGGCATTTGTTGAATGTCACAGAACATCTGTATTTTGAGTGCATAATCAATTGAATAATAGCTCAATTGATTTGGATTCAACACCCCCCACTCCCCACAACTCTCTAACCCTGGATTGAAATAACCAAATTTAGTAAGATCTATAAATGTCTGTTAGGTTTGGAACTGACCAGGTTAAGCATCTTGTATGAACACAATCAATAAGACTTTGATCGTTTCCTTTTTTAGGGAAAGGTCTTTGTGTATAAGATAACTTTTTTTTAAATGTACAAATTGATTACTAGCAAAGCCCTATATCCAAATACACTCTTCCCAAAATAAATAAGCAATGGAGTAACCAGGATGCTACAATGCTTCAGACACCAAACTTCAGTTGTCTATTTCTGTCTTTAGTGTGCCTCAAAACTATTTCATCTCGCTTTATTTACTTTTCATTCCTTTAACCCTAGCTATGGGGACAGGGGGAATAATGATGCTTTCTCTCTGCCATCACTGTGATTCTTAGAACATTTTAGTTCCCTAATCTCAACATTCTGAAAGAATATCCTTGCCCAAATAGATGCAGTTGTTCTACCTATTTACCTGTTGTTTCCGCCGCCCCTGTCATTTCAATTTTAGAATCATAAATCAAGGCACTAAAAGGAACAGTGCAGGGAGTGAAGTCAGAGTCTTGTTTACTATATGAATACTTAGATGGTAACTGTTTGTGAAGAATTTCCTGCCACTTAGGATTCAAGCCATTGTTGAGGCTTTGTTGTAGAACCTAAGCTAAAAAGAGATTGCACACAAAATATTTAGATTAGAAATAAACACTTCAGTGAAGAAGAGCTTTTCATTTTGATGTGATTTTGTCTTCTCCATTCCGGTGAACTAAATCAGTAATTAAGGCAATTCCAGATGCTACAGTTTTAGACTACTAACGCTGGAGCCAGGAACTGCTTCTAATTGTCCTCCAGTGTCCAAAAGGGCTATGCACAGGTAATTTTAAGATATACACTTCCATATTTTACTCTTTAAGATGCACACAATCAGAGACTATTCTTAGCAATATTGTTTAATGGCTTTTATGTTTTTCTCTAAATGACTATTAAGACTCTACTGGTTTCGACAATGATTACAAGAAGTGTTTTAGATGTTCTGTAAGCACAGGCATGGAGCTTTCTGCTAGTTATTAAAGCAGTTGAACTCTCTATAGGCTTCCACATGAACCTGAAAAGAATATTCTAAATGTACAAAAAAGACCAATCTTCTTGAATAAACAAAAACCTCAGATACCTATATTAGAACACAGGATTATGCAGTAACATTCAGGGGGGAAGATACTTTAGAGCAGACAGGTAGAGGAAGCTGTTACTCCTGTCAACGTCTCTGCAATCATCTTTTGCTGAGACTTTGATCTCAGGAAAAGATGGAGATGGTGTGGAGAGTTGTAAACTATGATACATGGGTTCCCATGTGTACTAAAATACACACATGGGATCCCATGTGTGTATCTGAATCTAAAGCACTTACATCCATAATAGAACCATTAATTCAAAAAAGTTAATGCTAGCATGAGGGGTACCTTGGTTAAGTTATTTTCTTATATTGAGCATCACTAACTACAGAAGTCCTCAGTTTTTCAAGCTAATGCATAAAGATAGTGTCCTTAATAGTTCTTCCAGTTCCTGCTGCAATTGGATCAGGCTGAAAGGGTGAAAGTTAAACCACCTATTTCTAATGAGATGAAGACTCCCTTTGGACTATAAAAAAGATTGTGCTGAGATTGGGAGGAAAGAATCGATACATTTATGGCCTCTTCATCATCATAAAACTAACAGTGAGAGAAAGGCAGAGCAGGGTGGAGTAAGTGCCTATGAGCTTCCTCAGAGGCTTATAAAACCAATCAAGCACAGCAGAAATGGATATAAGGAAAAAAGTTTTTAAAAGCTTGCACATAGCAATTAAAATTCCAATTTTCCTGAGAGTGAATCACATGAATTCAACATACGTAGCTTTTACCTGAAGATCAGTTGGTGCTGGAGACAATCATCAAAAGAAACCCAGTAAGAAAATTATCCTAAATACATAAATACACCTAGAAAGAAAAGTAGATCTTCATAAAAGAGAGCAGATATTTTAAGGAAATAAGACAGGTACGCTTGATGTCAAAACCCTGATTTTTACCTCCTACATTCAACTGTTCAGTCATCAAATGGGTCCCATTACTGGGAAAATAAATATTTTGGGTATTTATCCATCTAGATTGGTTTGCAATGAATTGATTCAAGTCTTGAACAGAAATTGGGGATCAATTAGAATGGTTAGTAAAAAGATACATTTGCCTTTTTATTCATGTGCATTGTTAAAGTAAGATGTGCTAACCAGGTGTATGTTTACAGATTGAAAGTGGAACTATTTCTGTTCTTCAGTAAAATATAGCATCCAATATATTATCACTCTGTTGTAGAGGGTTTGGGTTAGAGTTAGGGGCTGGACAGCACTTTTGGAACCTTAAGACAATGTCTAGAGTTTAATATCAAATGACATCCATGGAAAAGATATATTTATGAAATGGCTGTCATAGATCAAAATAGTCAAAGTACGCCTCTTACAGAAAAACAGACTGATAAGACTGAAAGACAAGTAACAATGATGTTTGAACTTCAAGAGGCAAAAACATTTCTGCTCCAACAGAAATACATGATATGCAAAAGGCAACAAGTGATGCAAACAGACAATCTGAATCAAAATATATGCCTATTTCATATGAATGATGTCTATTTCATCCACATTCAGGATAAATCATGTTTTAATCTAATCAAAACTACATCTCCTAATTGGAGATAAAGATTTCTTTTCTTCAAATAATAACATTTGTATCTTTGGATAGTACTTACACTTTAGAAAACTGATTTATGGAAGCATAATGCTTTAACTCTGAAGTTCATCAGATAGTTCATCATCGCTTGTACAACATTTAATATAATGAAAAGTAATGGAATGTTCTGACAGTAGTAGATAGCATTTAAGATAGTAATACTGACATCATCATTATTTCAAATTACTATATTTGGTAGAATTTTAGAGCCTTTAATCATTGAATTGTAGATAAATCTGTGAGCACTGGCATTACACATCACGTCATTTCATGACTTATTGATCTTATGAAGACATAACCATCTGATTCAAGTTCTTCCCTTGGCTTTAATATTGGGTCACTAGAGTTGAAAAATAAAATTTTACCGTACATCAATCAGTCTGGCTTTGGCACCATTTTTTTTTCTTTAAAAAGTCTTCCTGTGGTGACACCCAAAGGGACAGCTTTGTAGTGAGCCTTGTTTTATATTTATTCCAAGCTCTTAGAATGGAACAAAATGGTTATTAAAATCAATATTAACTTTACTTTTATCATTCCATAAGTAGCCATGCTTAATTCATGGCCCTCTAGTTCAAGTACCGTATTTTCACGACCAAAAGCCGCACCGGATTATAAGCCGCAGTATCAATTAACATTAATTTTTCAAACTTTTTCCACATATAAAGCGCACCGGGTTATAAGCCGCACTGCCGGTTTTGGATCAAATTTTTGGATTTTCAGTGCGGCTTATAGTTGTGAAAATACGGTAACTTCTTATTCTGGAGGCTCGCCCATTCTTTTGCACAGATCAAACAGCATGCCTCAAAATAGTTTCATATCTGGTAGACCCAAACCTCCTCTTTCCTTAGCATCTTGCAGTAGCTTACCGTATATACTCGAGTATAGGCTGACCCGAATATAAGCCGAGGCACCTAATTTTACCACAAAAAACTGGAAAAGTTATTGACTCAAGTATAAGCCTAGGGTGGGAAATGCAGCAGCTACCGGTAAATTTCAAAAATAAAAATAGATACCAATAATGTTTTTGAATATTTATTTCAAAGAAAAACAGTAAACTAGCGGTGTATTCAATGAAATACTTCACTCACCTCATGATGCTGATGTCCCGCTGTGATGATGATGTCCCGTGCAGCCGCGGGAACGATGTCCCGCCTCCTATGACACACGGCACAGTGATTCCTATCATTGGATCACTGTACCAGAGGAGGTGGGACATCGCTATGTGGCTGCTTGCCATAACAAGGAGGAGGTGGGACATCGTTGCAGAGCGGCAGGAGGGGGAGGAAGGGAAATCGTAAGACAGCCCTGCATTACATTAGAACGTGAGGAGGGGGGATGGTGCGGTGCGCGCTGCGCGGCAAACTGACACAGAGGGAGGGGAAACTCACAGGGGCACTGGGCCATTCACGAGTGTCACCCAGCGGCATGGCCCCGCCCCTTTTTCTCCATTTCGGGCAAATTTTTCACTGACTCGAGTATAAGCCGAGGCGGCTTTTTTCAGCCCCAAAAGTGGGCTGAAAAACTAGGCTTATACTCGAGTATATACAGTATATCTAATTCTTGGTTTTTTTCCCTTGCCATATGAACTTAGAAATATCCTTCTGCCATTGTTTAAATGGATTATCATTTGTAAGTTTTGATAATTTCTGAAATTTTAAAAGCATCTTTCGTAAGATATTCATTGTAATCACAGAAATAGTGAAGTTTCTGGAGGGCGAAAAACGACCCAGCACGCAAACCGGAAGTTCAGGTATCTGCAAAAAGAATGATTAGGAAAGCGTAGTCATTCTGTCTTCTTTAAGGTGCAGAAAACTGAATCTCCCAAGTGCTTCTGTTGGAAAGACAAGATAAGGAGAAGAAATCACTACTGAGAGTATCCAAAATAGTGAGAACATCCCTGGTTTTAGCCTTTTCTTCATGGGTCTCTATTGCTATGCTGGTTAGAATACAGCCTTTCTGAGGGAAAACAATTTTTTCAATAAAACACCATCCCAATTGAGTGACCATTCTGTCCCTTCTCCCTAAATGTGGCTGGAAAGGATACTGGATACTGGAAGAACACTGGAAGAAGAAACAAGAGAAAATTGGACTGTTAGGGCAACACACATATCATCATTTCCAGACTGGAATGTATTTCACAGGGAAAGCCACAGTATGGACAGTGAGTGGATGGATGCTGTTTTTTCAACTATAATTCAAACAGATTATACAAAAATATATTTTAAATACCAATAAATAAGATTTGGAAGAGAGAACGAATAAACTTGTTGTTTCTTTAAAAAAGATACCATCTTTAGATTATGTTGTTTTTATTATTTTCATTTAAGAAATGTGTAGGGCCACCAATCTTAACCAATAATTCAGGGAAGCACATGAGGCCCCTTACACATAACCCTAAATCAATAGCATTCACCACTGCTAGGCTCCATTAATAAACTGCCCCTTATACCTGTGAGAAAAGCCAGGTTTTTATTGCTTTCTGGAAGGCCATGAGGATCAGAGCCATTTAAACACACACACACACACACACCAGATGTCCCTGCTGAGAATGCATGTGGTTTATTTTGTCCAAGAGGCAGACTACTTTTTACCACATACCAGCAGCAAGGCCAACCCAGAAAATAACATCGTTTTCTTTTAGTGCAGCAACTGATTCAATGAAAAAAAGTACAGAGAACCTTTCCCCACACAGGGCCAATATCACATTGGGCAACTCTGTTGCCAGACAAAAACAAATATACGAAGGACATTGCTGCCACATGAACTACAAACGGCTCAAATAAATGGCTGCAGCAGGCTATTTTCTCACTATGGAGCTGAATGTGTCTTTGGGAGAAGCAGTGGATGACAAATGTTTATGGAATATTCTTTTGGGAGCAGAAATCCATGCGTTCTGCCAAGAATTTGTTGGCCAAAAGGAACATCAACCATCTTGTAGACCTACAGCTGAGCCTTTGTAAAGTCAATACACCCATGACTTCATCACACAAAAACAGTAGACACAGATTGTGACACATCTGACTTCTGTTGCAGCTACAAGAAAACCGGCCAATGAGAATGCTGGCATGAGCGGGTGCAATCTGGCAATGGACCAATTATCACACGGCAGATTGTCAGCCTCTGAAGACTCCCTCCTCCACGTGACTAAAAATGTTGACATAGCATAGCTGGGAAAATATTACACTGATGGGAGAACATCTTGAACCAAATTTCAAATTACCTGTAATGATGGAGACAAGGATATGACCATGGCAAATGAAAGGGACTAACTTCACATCTTAGGCTGGATGAATGAATTTCAAGAGTTATTATAGAAGCTTGTTGAAGATAGTTATTTTCCACGAGCTTGGAAAGAAAACACACAATATCTTCATTAAACAGAGAGCTTCTTCAGGCAATTGCTTTTCCCAGTACTTTAATGTCAATGAAATGCTTTGAGAAATAATTGATACTGTATGAGTTGATATAGACAATCTGGCATTCTTCCAATTTATTGGCATCTTTTAATTATTTGGATGTGCGGAAAGCGGTGGGAAGTGATTTATCTGGAAAAAAAAGTCTATAAAAACAAAGAACTATGGTCATAAACAAAGCAAAATAAATCAATTTAAATTGAAAAAAAGCAAGTTTATTGGCCACCTCAAAAAATGTGTAATATTTTTAAAACTAGTTTATTTACTATGGCCTACAAATTCATCAGATGCAGAAAGAAAAATGTGGTAGCTCAAGTAGCAGTAATACACAATCCTCATCTTAACTATATTGATATAACTCTTAATAAACAGACATAGATTTCAGATATTATCTGCTTACTCGTAAAATATTATTGTACATAAGGCAACTACTGAAGCTTAAACAAAAAGCTTGATTTTCTTATGAGTTACCTGTAGATACAGTACATTCTGCTAGAAAATTTAAACTATGCAATTATTCTCAAAAGAGCTTCTCACAATCAAAGTAGGATATTTTAAAGAACTTATTTGAACCTGATGTTAAATATTCAACATACGTATTTCACTAAATGAAGGCAATTGCTTTTATCATCACTTGCACTGGCTGGCTTCTTAGGAATTCTCTAAATCAGATATAGATGTAATTGTATCCCATACCTTCTCCTTTACAAATGTCCTTGGAAGTCTAGAATACAAAGTGAGATTGTGATGTCTTGAGATAAAACTTAAATTTAGAAATTTGGTCAATGTCACTAAGTAACTCAATTTAGTAGGAGTTTTTTAGGTTAAATGTGCATATACTTAATGCTCAATGCCCGTTACTGAAGAATTTTCATTGCATCATCACTCATTGCCTATATTTTGGGCCCAATGTGTTTGGCATTGACTGGGCTACGTACATGGATGCACATGGTGATTTATAGATTAATTCCTACATTAGGGTTACAATATCTGGCTACATAACGTGGATAACCCTAACTAGCAGGACTGAGAAAACAACACTACTTTCTGTTGCCATGCAGTATTTGTGTGATTTATGGCAGTGGTCCCCAACCCCCGGTCCGCGGACCGGTGCCGGGCCGTGGAGTACCTGGCACCGGGCCGCGCAGCGGCCGGGGGCCATGATCGCTGCAGCGGCCGGGGGCCATGATCCCTGCTGCCTCTTCACCCACACGCGCAGCCTGAGATCAACCCCGGGACTCGAACCTGAGAGCCGCCTCTCCGGTCCAAACCCCACTCCCACCCCGGCCGCCCGCCCGGCCGCCTTGGTAGCCCGTGGAGACAGAGCGCGTTCGGTTCACCGCTACCTGGGGGCGCCGTCCCCATGACGTCACCGCGGAGTCCTCGCCTCCTTCCCTGGTGAGGCTTTCTCCCCGCCAGCCAATCAGAGGCCAGTCCCCGGGCAAGCGGGGACAAGTTGCTGGCCGGTCGAAGCAGAAGCGGGAGATTGGAGGAGGGGAGAGAGAGAGAGAGAGAGAGAGAGCGCTGGGCGGGTGGCAGCGCGTTCCACAGCGGACTAGGCGCGCCGCGGGCTGCCAACCCCCCCCCCCACACACACACACGTACACACACTGCCTCTCTGGCAATTGGCTGCCCAGGAAGGGAGCGGGGAGCTTTCACAGATAGGAACGTGATGGGGTTTGTTTTCTTCCCCCACTCCTGAGCCCTTTTTTTTTTTTGCTTGCCTTCTGGGATCTCCGCCGTGGAGCAGCCGAGGTCAGATGGGGAGGCGGAGAGAGAGAGAGAGAGAGAGAGAGAGAGAGATGGGCGGGTGGCAGCTGTCTGTGAAACATCTTCCCCTCCCCACCTCCTGGGCAGCCAATTGCCAGAGAGGCATGGTGGGGGTGGTGGGGGTGGTGGGGGTGGAAGGAAATAAAAAGAGAAGTTGCCCTTTCATTTTGCAATCTCTCTCTACGACCTTGTTTCATTCTCTTCCCTTTTGTTTCGTCCTCATTTCTCAATCTCAGCAACTTTAACACTTTTGGACTTCAACTCCCCAAATTGCCCATCCAGCTAGAATAGATAGATAGATGGTGGATAGGTGATTGATAGATAGAGAGGGATGGATGGATGGATGGATGGATAAATAGATAAATAGATAGATAGATGATAGATAGATAGAGGATATATACACATACACGCATACACACATACATACACACAGAGAGAGAGAGAGTGAGAGAGAGAGAGACAGAGACAGAGACAGACATGGATGGATAGATATCACAGAAGTGAGTACACCCCCTCACATTTTATCAATATTTAAGTATATCTTGCAGCAGTTTAGACATTAATGGCTGGGGGCCATGATCGCTGCAGAACAACGCCCCCCCACCCCTGCGCGCGCTCAGCGGGCCACGGTAAAATTATCAAAGGCTGACTGGTCCGCGGCGATAAAAAGGTTGGGGACCACTGATTTATGGGGTCCAGATATGACCTCAGTTTAGGCGTCATGCAATGTTATTCCCTCCCAAGCTTTTGATCTACAGGTATAGTTTTCTTTTCTAAGGACCCCTCTTGTCATCTGATAGAAAAAATATGAAAGCAATTCATCCCAGTTTCTGGTGATTGTTAGGATCGTGAATATTTGCAAATAATTCTTGGAAACTTTTTTTCCTTCATTATACCACAAATCATATTTGTTTCTTAATTTATACAGAAATTATTCTCCACCTTTTACTCCAAACAAGAGCTTGTGTAACAATATTAAATACAAATCATATCCATTGTGTTATCTCAGATTCACCAATTTTTCCCATGATGATTTTCCTATCTATATAAAGAAATAACAGCATTTTCATCAAATAACAAAGATTTCTTCATATATTGTACTTAAATGCTTTTTAAAAAAACTAATAGTTTCTCTTGATCATGGATTTAGCCTGTTGGATTACACAGACAATTGCAGATTAGTATTTGTATGTTAAAGAATACGTATACAGATATGAAATAAATACATTCATAATATATTCTCTCCCCTTCAATTTCACTTCATCACAAATTGCTACTTCATAAACTTTATTCTATTTACTTGGATTTTAATTTTAAATACTGCTTTGTATTTTAAAACATTAGTGATGTTATGATGGAAAAGGCTCTGACTTATAACTAAAATAATGTATCCCACATTCTCATTCTCTTATGTATTTATTTTTTATTTTTTATTTTACTTTTCTGGTGTAGGTTGAGAAACACTGAGGATGACCCTAAATCAGGTTAAGTGCTGGCTCTTCTGCTTTAGATATATCTCCAAAGGCTGCCAGATTCAATTTTAGTGATTGAATCATTTTGAGTCAGGAGAGTTTGTTCTCATAAAGCCCAAGTGAGTCATTGTGCATAATTCCTTTAAAAAGGGCCAGGAGACCCACAATGTTAATTACATTATTGAACTAAATAGAGGAATACTTAATGGAATCCAACCGAGGGAACATATTTTAAGCCACGGTCTACATCAGCCATAGTAAAATCTTATTTGCTTGCTTGACAGTTCCCTTAAGGATTGGAGGGGTGAGGTTATTTATGCAGCTAACCTTGTGGAAATTGAAAATATATTTCACAATGTCTCTGTTAAAAATGTTATTAACATGAAATCAGTATTTAGACTTGTTATATTAATGGAAGATTTGTTGGCCCAAATTCCCATCTTATTGCACATAAGTCTAGGGTATATTGCAAAGCCCAGAACTAAAGCACTTCTGCACATGAAACACCAGAATTAACTTGAAGCTGATTTTCAATTGTCTTCAGCAGACCATGAAATACTGTAAACAGACCGTGGCACAACAAAACCACACTCGTCAAAATCGCGGTGATAAAATCGTGGCGCGAAAGCCGTGACGTCATCACCGCATGTCATCACCGCCGCGACAACAGCACGGCAACAGAAGGGCGCTTTAAAACAGCGCCACGGCAGAAAGCCGATTTCAATTAAGGTAAGGGTTAGGATTAGATTTAGGGGTTTGTTTTAGGGTTAGGTTTAGGGTTAGGTTTAGGGTTAGGTTTAGGTTTAGGGTTAGGGTTAGGGTTAGGTTTAGCGTTAGGTTTAGGTTTAGGGTTAGGTTTAGGGTTAGGTTTAGCGTTAGGTTTAGGGTACTGAGTGCTTGGGAATGCGCGGATTTGCCCTCCGCGATTATGTCATTGCGGTAGGGTCGCGTTTTTTTCCTTAGCGCTTCGAACGGCGCAAATTAGTCTTCACGTTTATGTCTCCGCGGATAAGGGCTTCACGGATTTGTGGTGGAACAAAACAGACAAGGAATGTCATAAGCTTATCATCTCTCTCTCTCTCTCTCTCTCTCTCTCTCTCTCTCACTCACTCACTCACTCTCTCACTCACTCTCTCTCTCTCTCACCAAGAAGAGAGTTATATTTTTTGTTCTAGAGTAACAAAAATACCCCTCATCCTGCCTACACAGGGAGGGGGGGAGAGAAAGAAGAGAGAGGATAAGTAGCCCCAATCAGCACTTTCAGCAGAAATACATTGTGCTTCAGAAGTTCACCCATCCAGACTTTTCCAGACTTGTTGTGTTCCAGCCAATCCAAAATCTTGTTAGCTTATTCCAGCTTTGAAGAAAATCTGGAAGAGACTGTATGGGGCTAGTAGAGTGAGGCTGAAGACTCTCACTCCCTTCTCCCCTCTTCCTCTACATGATTTGGGCTCTACCGACCTGTCTATCTTCCCAGCGTCTTACTTAATCTGACAATCTAACTGCTACATTCACAGATGGCTTATATGCCCAGCCATACTTCCTCTCCCTGCATTTTGCTTGCATTTAGCCACTCTATTCAATTACCTCACTTTTCCTTTTCCACAAATCTCCTCTTGGTTGCTTCACTTGAATTCAAGTATACCACAATTTTAATCAATATTGTACAAATATTGTACAAATCCAGTGTAGTGGAAAATATATTTATTAAGACTTACAATAGCATAATAAAAAGGTAAATAAATAAATGAAATTTAAGCTAACACTAGAGTAAAGCTAGATCTGGGTTCCCCATAGATAAAGTCACCCTCCAAGTGGTTCTAAGTTTTAAGTTTTGTCAAAAAGTGTGCATATCTATAGAAGACAAAACTAAGGAATGGCAAATAACAAACATTTTGGATGGATTCTCACATGTTTTTAAATGCAGATGTGCCCACTGCTTCAAATACAGGGGTACCCTGACCAAGATCCTTTCTTTTCAAGTTACATCTTTTATATGAATTTGTTCAGTAAGTTTGTGATTTTATTGACAAATCCCTAATGCGTTTTAGAGCAACCTGAAGTTTATTTCATACAATGCACGTTTTGAAAACTGCTGAATTCATTGAAGTAGTATTTAACTAGGCATAGCTGGCAATGTCAGCCTATTCTATCTGAGTGATGTTCATTTCAGGAAGTATATATGACAGGATGTTAGAAACATTCCCTTACTGACTGATAGGTCTGGTAAGACATCGATGCAAATGATGCTTATCATTATTCATCCAGGCAAAGGCAGATTTACTTACATTCTTCAGAAATTCTCTCTTGAAAAAAAGTTTTGAGCCATGGAACAAAAGTGGCGCATTTTTGGATTTCACAACATAGAATTTCGTGTTTTCCAAACTTGGCAATTTGAAGATATCTGGACCCAGGATTTATCAGCAAGCATTCTGCTGGAGATTTCTGGAATCTGAAGTCCACACATCTTGCAGTTGCAAAGTTGAAAAACACTGATACAGGTAGTCCTTGATTTAAGATCATTAAGACCAGGATTGCCATTATTAAGCAAGGCAGTTGTTAAGTGAGTCAAGCCCAATTTTCTTTCATGGTTGATAAGCAAATCATTTGCAGTTGTTAATAATATGGATTTTAAGCAAACCTACTTTGACTTTGCTTGTTGGAAGGCTGCTGGCTACTGTCAGAAATGGTGATCAAATGACTTTGGGACATAGCAACCATCATAAATACTTGCTAAATAGCCAAGTGCCTAAAATTTGATCATGTAATGGTGCAATTGTAAGTCGCTTTTTCTAGCACTGTTTTAACTTCATTAAATGAATGGTTGTAAGTCAAGGACTGCCTGCATAGTTCCTATTCTTTCTTCCTATACAAATTACTTCTGAAGTTATTTACGTAAAAGAAATGTAAATTTCTTGAATGTAAATTTCGTCCACGTTATTTATCTTTCATTTTAGCCAAAGTTCTTACACTTTGCAACAAATTAAAGAAAAATGAAGGGCTCATTTCTTCTAGCTATGTACTTAAATGCATGATGCAAACTGTTTGGAACTATGGTTGATGCCAGTGGTGGATTTCAAAAAATTATGGAACCTCTTCTGTAGGTGTGGCCTGCTTTCCGGCTCCACTGGTGGAACCTCTTCTAACCGGTTCGTTAGATTTGACGAACCGGTTCTACCGAACTGGTGTGAACTGGTAGGAACCCACCTCTGGTTGATGCACATATATCCTAAAAATGAGAGACAATTTAGTTTGGTGATTAAGATCCTGGAGTAGAAACTAGGATAATACATGTGCTCCTCCCTTAGGCACAAGTTGGTAGACTAGGGTCAGGGGTGGGTTCCTGCCAGTTCTATAGAAGAGGTTCCACAAATCTACAGTGCTGTTTAGAATTGGTTCCAGCTCTCTCCCCCTGCCCATCCTCACATCATCAAGATGAAGAGTGAGAGGAGGGATTCTGGGAGTTGGAAGTCCTCAAGTCTTAAAGCTGTCAAGATTGAATACTCCTGGGTTTTTTTTTCTAAAGGGTTAGGGGTGCAAGGATCTTGTAACTTGACAGCTTTAAGACTTGCGGGCTTCAAATGCCAGAGTTTCTGAGCCAACATTTTGGTTGCTAAGCAAGAGCATTGTTAAGTGAGTTTCACCACATTTTACAAGTTGGCCACATCCACCCAGTCACATGGCTGGCAAGCCACTCCCACTCGGTCACATGGCTGGCAAGCCACTCCCACCTGGTCACATGGCCGGCAAGCCGGTCCCACAAAGCCCACCACTGCTTTGGGTTTATCACTTTCTCTCAACCCAACCTACTTCACAGGGTTGTTGTTGTAGATAAAAAGGAAAGGGGGAATAATGTATTCTGCCTTGAGTTGTGCTAAAGTGGGATGTAAATCAAAGTGCTAAAAATTAAGCTTCATTAAGCTCTGTAGCAATTACTTGTGATTAATCTTGCTTTGGATCTTATTATAACCTATGACAATTTATAATGGGTATCAATTACAAATATAAGTGATTTTAACTTCCATACATAAATACATTTATAGCAGGTCTGTAGAAAACACATGCTTATTAAGTAGACTGAAGTATTGATGGCATATGACATATGGCTTTTGTAAATGGAGTTTCAATTCTGACATTGCAAAAATGCTTGCAATTTCCAAGCTACTAAAACAAGTTTATGTTTACAGTAATATTCTAGTAATGTTTGATGGTTCCAATGGTTTTATCAAATGTAGAGTCTTTTTTGATCACAGTTACGTCCTATTCTTAGGCATCCTAAATGCGGGAAGAGAAGGAATATAATAATATTTTAACCATATTGGCTGTTAAAATGCTGAAGAACACTAAAGGTAAAGGTTCCTCTCGCACATACTATATGTGCTAGTCGTTCCTGATTCTAGGGGGCGGTGCTCAATTCAACTCTGTTTCAAAGCCGACAGAGTCAGCGCTCTCCGAAGACATCTCTGTGGTCATGTGGCCAGCATGACTAAATACTAAAGGCAGACAGGTGGTACCTATTTTTCTACTTGCATTTTTACATGCTTTCGAACTGCTAGGTTTGACAGAAGCTAGGACAAGTAACGGGGGCTCACTCCATTACACGGTTTGAACCACTGAACTTCTGACCTTTCTGATCGATAAGCTCAGCGTCTTAGCCACTGAGCCACCATGTCCCTTATATAGATATACTTATCATATAATCCCTGGCTGATTTTGTAAATCCTACTAATTTTTTCCAAACTTTCCAAGAGCTATACAAAAAAGCTAGAAAGACCTTTTTTTTTACTTGACAAACATTACAAGTGCTAACCATCATAAACATTTCTAAATTAAATTGTCTGTTTAATTAATCTAAACGTATAGTGGGGGAAAGAAACAAAGGGTAGATATTTCTGAATCGAGATCATTACATATCTTAGGAATAGGGACATTGCTTTACAGCAGATTGCACTTTAGATCACTTCAATCTAGATCAATACCGCCTAATTTTTAAACAATCATCTTCCATCTTACTTTCTAATTGATCCCTTTTTTAAACTTGAAAAAGCAGACTGAATCCAGAACGGTATGCAAATATATTTGGGTTTAGGTCTGTAAGTGGAAACAGAATTCTTTTTTGGAAGAGAGGAGAGCACCTCCTTTTATTAGAAACAGGAGACCCTCCATCCCTTGCAATAACCTACCCCTGGAGTGGGGTGGGAATAGAGATTTTAGAGTATCCTTCCCCCACCATGTCCATCATGCCATGCCATGCCATGCCCACCAAGCCACGCCCATAGAACCAGTAGTAAAACAATTGAATCCCATCACTGCCTTCGGCATATAGTCATGCCAGCCACATGACCACGGAAGTGACTTCGAGCAACACTGGCTCCCTCAGCTAAGAAATGGAGATGAGCAACGCCCTCTAGAGTTGGACACAACTGGAAGGGAAGCCTTTACCTTTCTAAATATAGTAAGCCTGAATCTCACTTTCAACGGCAGAGTGGATGTTCGTCCCATTATTTAATATTTATTTGTATTTATTAATAAAATGTATATACCATCCATCTCACTCTAAAAAAGTGCTCAGGGCAGTTGAAAATTACTTATTATTACTTAAATATATCTATCATCTTAAATCTATCTTGAGAAAAAATTACCAACAATAAATAAAGGCATACAGAGATTTGCCAAATTTGGAATGATTTTTGTTAAAATATTGGAATGTTATACTGTATCTCTAAAGATACAATGATCCATTGCTGTTTTGATCTCTGTGCTAAAGATAAATTGTCATTATCAAACAGGTAGCCAGATGTTTAAAGTGGATTTGGCATTTTTGTCCACCTATCAAGTCTTTCTCATGAACCTCAGATAGACTATATTGCTTTTTGATTGTGTTATTGTCACTGTTCGTAAGCTATTTGAGTTAAAGATACCTTTTGCAATTGATTGGTGATGATTTTGTCAATTCCGATGATGTTCAAGTGGTGTTCCAGTTGTTTTGGGATTGCACCCAAGACAATTACTATCTTTGCTTTCTTTTACTATAGTCGTTCTTTTTCTATCTGCAGGTCTTATTTTCTAGTTCTTTCTCTTTCTCCCTGCCTTCTCCAGATATTACCATATCTACTATCCAGATTTTTTTTGCCTTTCTTATTGACAATTGTTACATCTGGGATATTTTATTGCAGGTTCCTATCTGTTTCAATTCTAAGGTCCCAAGACACTTTAGTGCCTTCATTTTCTATTACTTTATCTATTTTGTGCTCCCACAATTCTTGCTTGCAGGCAAATAGAATTTTTATTATTGTTGTTGTTGTTGGTGGTGGTGTTTTGTTGTTGTTTGCCAAAAATGTACATCTCAAAAAATGATTATTTTATTAGGGAGGAGTTAAATTCTTAACAGAGACTCTTAAACTTTAAAAAATACTTTTGAAATGGGGGAATGCATTATTATGCACAGCCTCATTTTTGAGGCCAATGCAAATATATTCATTTTTAAAATAAATAAAGGGGTTTTTTTTAAACCCACTATGCTTTTTGCTTTTTTGAATTTGTGCCAGAAGAGCTATTAGCCATGATTGAATGCAAAAAGCCTAAGATAAAATCCACCAGAGAACAGCAAGAGAGTGATGGTTTCCCACTATTGACCCATCAACTATAATGAATGATAGGCGCAGAGTATGACAAGATGCCTAATAGGAAATAGTGGCAAAGGCAGGGATAGGGATACTTCAGAGTAATGCTGTGGCATCATAAGTCAAATCATAACATTTTTCATGGAACTTTGCTGTCATGGAGTGGGGTGGAGGAATCTAGCAAAGTGTCATTTATTTCACAAGCGAACTTCATTTCAGTCTGAGAAGATAGCCTGAATTAATAAGAGTTAAAAATATGATTTCAGTTAGCATTGATGGTAGCTTTAGTGTTGCAGTTTAATCCTTCTATAAAAAGCAAAGACTCCTAGGTCAAGCTCAGCTCATAATTCCATGAAAATTACTAATTTTCTTGGCAGGAATACGGAAGACATAAGCTGAAAAAAATCTTCTTCCAGGTTGGATTTTTCTACTTCCCACCAGGGCTTTGCTAGCAATACTAACCAGGCCAGACTCTTCTGAGAATCAAGATGGCCATGGGGCAGTGGTGGGTTTCAAAAATTGTTCGAACCTATTCTGTGGGTGTGGCCTCCTTTGTGGGAGTGGCTTGCCACCCATGTGACCAGATGGGAATGGCTTGCTGCCCATGTGACCGGATATGAAGGTGCCGACGACACTTGTCAGAACCACCTTAAATTACCTCACACACAGCATTGGCATGCATAAGAATATGATGTAAACTTGTTTTTTAAAAGGCATCTTTGGTTTGTGTTAAAACAACTTCAACACACGCAATGTTCTGATTGCATCACAAACGCAGTAGTCATCCTTACCTTTCACAGAGGCACTGAGTTTTATAAATATGAGCATGATAGTGTAGAATAATCATATCCAAGGACCAGTGGTGGGTTTCAAAAATTTTTGGAACCTCTTCTGTAGGTGTGGCCTGCTTTCCGGGTCCACTGGTGGAACCGCTTCTAACTGGTTTGGTAGATTTGACGAATTTGTTCTACCGAATAGGTGCAAACTGGTAGGACCCACCTCTGCCATGGGGGATGTAGGAAACTGACAATGTTGTGGATCAGCTCAGCTATCAAAACAGGTATACCTTCAGAAATTGCAGCTGAGCTTGAAAAACTAAGCAGAGCCTGGCATGGTTAGATAATTAGATGAGAAGTTACCAGGATAATCCAGAATTATAGTCTGGAGTGATATGTTCCATAGTGTTACCAAGAAAAGACGAGGAGGTAACTTTGTAGTACCAGGAATTACATTTGAATCAAAGGTATCTTGGTTTTATTAATTGCATTATATAGTAAGATGAGCTGCACCAGTTGAAACTGAGTTATAAAATTGGTTAGGGCTTTTGTCTGACTCCATGAAAAGTGTCATATAGTCCCCTCGAAGTTTCTCAAATTAATGTGGGGTGAAAATATTTCAAGATAAAAGTTGTTAGGCAATGGAGAGAGAGAGAGAGTTGTGATTGGGCTCTGCTGTGAGGACTAGAAGGGTTGTGTGAATAAAGGAATAAGTTTGCAGTCATTGGGAGAATGCAAGCTGAAAACAAGCCAGAGTTGGAGACAATCGGGAGGCCCTCACAACAGTCACTCGAGCCCTTGTGATCTCTAGGCTGGAATACTGTAATGTGCTCTACATGGGGCTGCCCTTGAAGAGCATCCGAAGACTTCAGCTAGTCCAGAATGCGGCCGTGCGAGTGATCGTGGGCGCACCACGGTTCGCCCACATAACACCGATCCTCCGTGAGCTGCACTGGCTACCTGTTGGTCCCTGGGTGCACTTCAAGGTCTTACTCACCACCTATAAAGCGCTCCATGGTAGTGGATCTGGCTATTTGAGAGACCGCCTTCTGCCAATTACCTCCCTGCGTCCCATCAGATCGCATAGAGTTGGCCTCCTCCGTATTCCATCCGCCAGTCAGTGCCGACTGGCGACTACTCGGAGGAGAGCCTTCTCTGTTGCGGCTCCGACACTATGGAACAATCTCCCCGTGGAGATTCGTACCCTCACCACCGTCCAGGCCTTCCGTACAGCCCTCAAGAACTGGCTAACCCGTCAGGCCTGGGGATAATCTTATTTCGCCCCTCCCGAATGCTGAGTGAATGTTGAGTTTTATTGTCTAATTTACTTTGTGCACATTTCTTTTTTTGTATTGTCCTACACTCCCCTTCCTTTTTTGATTGTAAGCCGCCCTGAGTCCCCTCAGGGAAAAGGGTGGCCTATAAATAAACTACAAACAAACAAACAAAAAAACAAGATCCCTGGTAGAAGAAGGAACATAGAGGTGATGACCCAGGAAGAGCCAGCAGGGTCTGAAAGCGAGATCTACAGACAGAATCTGGTGAATCTGGTGAAAAGGACTGAGCAGATTTGGAAAGATTGGGTCAAAGTATGACCCAACCTTTTCTACCCAATGTAGAAAAGTATGACCAAGGTGTCAGATTTCCAAGGAGCTAAGAAAAGAGATAGTTTTCTCTCTTTCCATATAGGGTAAGAGCAGTCCCCAATATGAAACAGCTAATAAAAGAGTTAGCATAATAAAACAGTGATAAATAAAATCTGTATGAATAAGAGAGGAAGGGAGGGAACGAAGCTGTTAATGAAGTGTGAAATAAGGCTGTTGTACAATAGAAATGAGTAGCAACTGTTTATTTGAAGAGCACTGTTGAATGATAAACAATACATGTTTGGAGAAGAACCTCTATGTGTGTGGAGGTAAGTTCCAGCCCCTTTGTTTCCTTCCAGAATTGCACTATGAATAACCATGGGGAAATTCTAGCTGTAGGTCAGGGGTCCCCAACTCACTGTCTGCAGATGGCTACCAGTCCATGGCCTGTTGAAAACTGGGTTGTACAAGTAGCAGATGAGCTCACAACGCTCCATTTGCACATGCACAGGATTAGGTTGCCCTTGCAAAACCATCCCTTCCACCCACCCACTGCTGGTTTGCAGAGCCGGAAAAGTTGTTATAGATAATAGGAGAATTATGGGAAACTTTACTCAACATGTAAATCTTGAATTATATGTTGATTTAACAATATTGAGGAGTCTTCTGTGCTGTCAATCACAGAACTGATTATCCCTTTCACTGCCATTAGTAACATGGGCTTCCTAGTAGCTATTTTTAAAACTTCACAAAGACCAAACACTTTAACCTATTATTTTATTAGTGTTGATGCTACACACAGAACACACTTGTAATCAGTGTAAAAGTACAAGCGTGATTTCTCTTTTGAGTCTGATTTTGTTTGAAAAGGTAAAAGTAAAGGATGGAAAATACTTTACCCTGTATTTTTCCCATAATCTAATTAATATGAGAGTGACTGCCTTTACATTTTGCACTATCACCTAAAAGAATTGTTTAGTTTATATGTCAATTTAAACATACCTGGCAATCATATCTGCCTGGGGAATTCTGGGAGTTGAAGTCCACTCATTTTAAAGTTGACAAAGTTGACAAACTCTGGTCTAAAGTGTTGAGGAATTTCATTGAAAAAAAGCAATGGTTTTCAAGTAGCACCGTTTAAAATCTGTTTAAAATACCTATAACTTTTGGGTTGCTTTGAAGAAGATTTTGATGAAATTCACAACAATAATTGATCCTATCATGAGAAATAACCATAGCAAATTCTAGAATAGCAAAATGTTGATTTCCCTCCCACACACAAGATCTCTGTTTTCATGTAATGATTATCTGGAGTTGTGCAGTACAGATCAAGTGGCCCTTATTCTAGTTTATGGAGGGTTTGTTTTTAATGAAATCTTTAATCAAAAAGCATCTTAAATTAAGCAGTTGGTTCTCAATCAAACTGAATTAGTTCAACTTTAATAATAATATTTTTACAGATATAACTGCAATGCCATAGAAAAGTTCTCTCTCTGTAATACAGTCATTGGACTACATATTTTAAATCTGTTATTTTTCTTACAGCTATATATTTTATTAAAAACAATATAAAAGAAAAATGCAGAGGTAAGGTTTCAGTCCAACACTCATACAATCATGTAATCAAGTCCCATTGATTGCAATCAAGTTTAAAGCCAATTGCTGGCAGGGATGGTTTCCCGTGATTACAACCCCACATTCAGTGATTATTTATTTTAGAACTGTTGTTTATTGGAATCTTTTCTTTACTCAAATATGTGTTGTTATGAGAACCAGATTGTTTCTGTAAAAAAAAAATCCCTTCATTTTATAGCCTCCTTCTTCTATGCTTGTTGCACCAATGCTTGAAGTGACATCCTAGTTTCCTTGTTCTTTATTTTTATAATTATATACAATTTAGTAATTCTTGACAGTTCATCTGTTTGACAGTTTGTAAGCATAGTAGACCTCAGGCCAAGGTTTTGAGCCCATCAGAAAGTTCTGCTCCAGTTCTCAAACATACTTCAATCTGTCTCCTGATATAATTTCTTCTATTTCTCATGGTAGGCAGAGCACTCTATAATTTCCTTTCCTTGCTATCACTGCAAGAGAATCAAATTTGGGAGATTAAAGTGTAATCAGGGTCAATTAAATCTTCTTACTTTGGAAACCCATTTCATACATAACACAATATGTGTGCATTCTGCTGTTTGGATCAAAAAGAACGAACTGAGACCATTCTCTTTGGAAGAGAATTAAAAAGTAAATTAGAACTATAAAACTATCTAGAGCAAGAGGGAGCAATGTACAATTCTCTTGATATTGATTTCCAGCTGTTGTAGTTTACCACTTGCTTTGAACTGAACATCTGGAGGACCAAGGTTGTCCTTTCCTGATCCAGTTCAATGCCTTATTCTGAAGCAGAATATTCCAGTAGCCAGGTCTGCTTCTGCCTAATCAACCAGCCAAAACTTGTTGTCATAAACTAGTAACCCAGAACAGTGTTAAGTGCAGCATGTTTCATGAATTCATCAATTCAGTCGGTAGTGTGACAAGCTACATTAATCCCAAACTCTACTGTGGCTGTCCTCTCCAGTTAGGCATCTCGTGCAGTCTGAAAAACTCAGATAATTGTGAAGATAGAGTCAACTCCCACCTAGTCAGTCCTAGTGAGTGAAACTGATTATTTTATTGGGAGGCAGAAAAAGCAGGATTCTCTCTTTCAAATCTCACTGGCTAGCAGTCACAGAATATGCCTCCCACATTCTGGTTCCAGGGAATGAATTAGTTAAACATGTTGTGTGGATCTAGTCAAGGTATGTCAACCAAGGGTTAGGGCTGTTCTACAAAAAAAAAAACCTGATTATCAGAACAAATAGTTTTGTGTTAATAATGCAGTACAGAAATATTAATTATTATTGTTGTTGTTATTGTAGTAGTTTAAATTTATATGCTACATGACTCTCACCAATTTTGGGAACTTACAAATTATTAAAAACATTTAAAGTTGAAGAAGCAACACAAAAATCACAAACACAACACAACATTAGAAACAAAGATACAAGATAAAATAAACCCAAATGGAAACAAAGTAAAAAGTAAAGGGAGCTTCACTTTCACCAAAGGTTGAGCAAAGAGCCACATCTTCAGGGCCCTTTGAAATACCAGTAGGTTGATGACTGTTTGGATCTCAGGGGAAAGCCCATTCCTAAGTGCAGGTCCTGCTACAGAGAAGGCACGTTTTTACTATCCCAATAGATGGCATTACTTAGTTGAAGGAACCCAGACCATGCCAACTCTGCCAGATCAGATTGCCCAGGCAGATATTATGGGAGACAGGTAGTCCGTTAAGTTAACAGGCCCATGTAGGGCTTTATTGGTTAACCAGCCCCCAAATCATCATCTTTGATCTGATCAAAGCCCCTTCTAGTGCAACATTCTCATTCATACAATGACACTGTATGACAGTGATGAACCCATATGCAGACGTAACTCTTTTCCCACTGCTGCTGATCAACAAATGGCATTCAGAAGTATGTTATCTTTTATCTAGAAGGTAATAACCATATTGCCTAAGACTCCAATGTCCCATCTAACTTATCTAATCTAATCACCATTTAAAGCTATCAGATGAGGGATGCCAAATGGTAATTAATTCCTTAGTCTTAAGTATGCCCTGCATAAAGAAGTCATTCTTCACCCAAATCTCCCAATATTTATCTTCTACACTTTGGATAAATGGGTACAGTTAAACATCTCTGGACATATTCTAGCCAGGTTTCCCATTTACTCATCTGTTTCTTTCCTTCTCACTGAATTTCCTTGTAGAAAATATATAGCCTGCCTCTAGTTGCATCACAACTGACAGTCTGGAGGAGGTGAAACAAGGAAGATAAATGAGCTTTTCAGATCACTGGATTAGTCTGGTTGGTCTTCCTATCAAAACTGAATTGTCCGGATGAAGAGCTATGAGAAGCAATAGGCATCTGGATGGTTGAATCACCTGTTTACGTACTCTCTCCATTTTCTAGAACTCAAAAAGTAGCTCATCAAGTCCTACCTCTGGCTGCAAAAATGGTACATAGAGGGAAAAGAAACACCAGGAGCAAAGTTGAAGCTGTCACATGCTTTGCCCCTCTCTTTTCTGACCACTGTAATCTCATTTGCCGATTAGCTTCAGAAGGAGGAGGAGGAGAAGGAAGGAATGTCATGCAGCAATATCTGAGGTCATGTGCAGATTTATTTCTGTAAGCTTGATGACACTGAAAATATGCTATGACTCACAGGCTAATTTAAGAAGGTTCTGAAACATTGAATATTTAAGTATCCTACAGAAAAATGTCAGGTCTACTGAAACATTATTAAGGTAAAAAGAAATATATATATGGTATAAAGACCAAAGCAATAAAAATCAGTATTAACCATTAGTAAGAATTGGTGTATATTGATAACAAAAGCATTGCCTACCACCTTCAACAAATCCCATCTCACCTTAACAGGAAAGATCACCCATTCCAACCAACGTTGTTATTTCAAAGAAAATAGTTAATTCCAATAAAACCAATCTCTTTAAGTGGAACACAGTTTCTTCCATTTTTTCCAAGAATATTTAACAAAACGCACATATTCTATTAAACATAATCTCCCAGCATTTTTGTCTAAATTCAGAAATTTAACTTCTTTATGATAACACATTACTATCTTATAAACAAGAAAGAAAAGTGAAGCAATAATAAGATTTGAAGCAATAGTCTGTCCTCTTTTAAACTCTTGTTCTCTATCAATCCATAATCATTCCTAACATCTTCAGGCTATAATGGCTTATTTTGGTTGCTTGGAATTTCTAGATACTTTCAAAATATTTTTGAGTCATTATTACTCAATATCCTTCCTTCTTCATATAGCTTTTGAGACATTGTCATCTTATACCTTTTGTAAAATTATTACATGATTTTTTTCTAATGAAAAAGAAAGACTACGTAAATATATCCACATTGCAGCTCTTGATATGCAAGGGAATGGGATGATATAGAAGCTAAAATCAAACATGCATACAGAAAGGCACTTTAAAATCAAACTATGAGCTATGAGCAAGCTATGAGACCCATTAACATTAAGAAACTGGATATGTTTAGCACAGAAAACAATTTGACTGCTCTTTATAAAGCTATAATAAGATTTATTCTTTATTGCCCTAGAGAGCAGTAGAAGCAGGTAGACTCATCTGAACAACAGAGGACATGCATGTCAGTAAAAGCAGGTCACCATTTGATTCAATAACCTAGACAAAGGGTCAGCAACCATGTTAAATAGCAAACATCACACATGACCTTACCTATTTGTCATATAAATCACTTTGAGTCAGTAACCAATCTATCCCTTTCGTATAGACAATATATCTGTAAGCTGGCAGAGACCTTAAAGTTGCATATGTTCTTGTAAATTTTTATTTTACAACTGCTAGATTCTTCACATACTGTAGCCTCTACAGGACTGAATTGAATTAATTGTATGAATTCTGATGTTATGTTTTTTAAAGTCTAATTAGGCTGAATCTTTACTGTTTAATTACTATTATATTATGTATTCCTTTGTGTTTTACTGACTGCAATTTTAGTTTGTATTATGGTCTAAAACTGTAATAAAGATTTATTCTTTTATAAGACAATATAAATTTAGCATCAAATATCTCCAAATAGAAAAGCTGCCTTGTACTGGTAAAAGAAATCTACTCCTCAAAATGCTGGCTGGGGAATTCTAAAAGTTGAAGTCCACCCATTTTCAAGTTGCCGATGTTGAGAAACACTGGAGTAACATATTTGGAAAATAGCAGGAACAAAAATGTCAGCTGCCTGGCTCATGAGAAACCAAATAGCACTTATCTCAAATCAATATTTTTAAGTGAAAAAATGAGGCTGTCCCTGGAGAAATAACCAGTTTAATCTTGCATGGGAGCAAAGAAAATATAGTATGTAAAAAACAGCCTTGATTTTTAAAGTAACCCTGAAATTGTATAAATTTAAGAACTGTCATCCAACTTGAAAAAGATTGCCTAGGAATACATGATTGTTAGCATGTTAATAATCTGCAAAGCTTACATTTTATAAGTGCATGTTATCCTGTCTTTTGTTGAAGGCTGCCTGTCTTCTTTTGTATAGTACTGAATTTCCTGAAGGCATTTGTTGCATTTCTATAGGGAAGCTCTAAATTGCCTTTCAAAGCAACCAATGAAGTTGAAAGCATCCAGTGAAGCAAAACATGAACACAATCCAAATCAAGAATTTTATATTCTAAAAAAGATATTGCAATTTTTTTTAAATGACCTGATACTAGTTGGTACAGAAAATGGTAATACAAACAACAACAAAAATGATATCTTAATACAGTAAAAGGCTGAGTAAAATAGCGACTTTCTGTTTATCAAATCTAATAAATATCAGATCATAGAATAGCAGAGCAAAGAATCAGAAAGGATGCTGACCTTAAGGGTGGGTAGTATTTTTTTTCCAAATCACCCACAAATGGATAGTTTACCTTGACACAAGACATTTGTTAAACCAAACTGAAATTACTACTCAACCTGTCCCTTCAAGTAATCTTTATTTTTCTATTTAGGAGGCAATTGTTACATGAATATGATAGTATCATTTCTCTCCATTTAAGCACCCTTCTATTTATGAATTAGGCAGAATTCTGAGAATAAAAAGTACAAAAAAAACCAGCTATGATATATAAGAGTTTGGTGTGCTAGATGGATTTCATTCATTCATTCATTCATTCATTCATTCATTCATTCATTCATTCATTCATTCAACAGATTTGTACCCTGACTTATCTCTAGGTGTTCAAGGTATTGTATGAATTCTTCTCCTCCAATTTTTCTCCATAACAACAAGGTTAGGTAGACATGAGAAATAGTGAGATGGGGTGTGTTTGAAGATGACAGCCACTTTTATTGAATGCCCTTGGTGAAATAGTTGTCTAAACATGCTCTGAATTTGTCTGAAGTTTGGTATGGCGGTTAAGAAACCAAGATAAAGAATTCTAGTCTGCTTAGGCTATGAATGAGCTGGATGACTTTGGGCCAGTCGCTTTCTCTCCACCTTAGAAAGAAAGACGCATGGGCACTTCTGAAAATCTTGCCAAGAAAACTGCAGGGATTCATCAGGAGTCAACAGTTGCTCTCAGGCATTAGAACCAGTTGAGTGGGAATCCCTCCTCTAGTGATTTCATTGTATGCATGGTAACTATCTGAAGTTTTGTATTTATAAATGGTTGGTGTACTGTTATAAACAAATATTGTTCTATGCTTTCATTTGTTTTTTCCTCTTTTTTAAAAAAAGTTTTTTATTTTTAGTTTTCAAAACAGACACAACACAAAAAAATCCTCTTTCTTTACATACTGTAGAAAGTGTATCAGTTGGTTACAAAAAAATTTCATGTGTTTCTTTCACAGTCACCCATGATTCATATTAATTCTAGTATTTTAAATCAAATATATTTGTACATATTACCATCATCCTATCCCCATTCTCATTTGACTATAATTGTTTAAACGTCCTTCATCATAAAACATACCAAAACTCAAGACATAACCACATACTGGCATCTCATTTGCTATTTCTAGTATCCCAATAACACTATTCCTTATGGCCTATTCTAGCTAAACATCCATAACATTTAGTAACAAAGGTTTCTACTCTTCCTTTCCAATCACTGTTTACAATTTACATCCATTTTTCCCATGTTGTACCCATACCTATATATACATTGTTATCATTATCTCTCCTTTATTTGACTATATTCATTATCATAATTTAGTTCTTTTTTATTAATCTTTATATGTAACCAAACCATTTCTATCTTCCTTTTATAGGTACCATTCAATATTCATATCCAATTACTACTTGTTATACCAATACATATGTATACATTATTATTATTTTCAATTGTTTATTTAACCATATCTACTGTCATTAAATTTCACTAAGTCCAACTAGTTTTAAATTAAACACTTTCATCTATCAACCTGTATCTTTCCAGTAGCAAAACAGTCTCATGTCTTCTGCCATTTGTGGCATCAGTCCTCTAATCGTCTCCTTAATCAAGTTTGTATGGACTTTTCTTTGCAACTCATTGTTTATTGAATTCTCATGTAATTTCAATGGCCTTCTTCTTTTTCCTTAATCAGCTTGTCTTTAATTGTCAGTGTTGTTATCGATGATGTTACTAATAAAATTTATCCCTTTAAGTCCATGAGTTCTTTTATTTTTTCTTCTTCTGTGTCTTGCCATCTAGGGTAGGGTTCCCATCCATCTAGTTCCCCTTTCTATATTCCACTTTTTCCATTTCCAGACAGAAACCATTCACCATAGATGTCAGCAGATTTGATTTCTTTGTAGTCATTTTTCTCTTTATTGCTTGGGACTCTACCCTCTATTTTTCCCATTTGATAAGCATCTCCATCCTTTTCATCATATTTTTCTGTTAGGTGCTCTAATTTTTCAAACATTTTCTCAAATGTATTTGATAGTTTCTGTATTGCAAACATTATCTCTTGCAAGCTGACAGTTTCTCTCTGTTGTTGGAAATAAGCCATTGTTTCCAGCTGTTAAAACACTGCTGCTCTGACTTGAAAGATTTTTACAAGGTTACACCTAGGTTCACCATGAGATCTCTGGTTAAGGATATACCTCAAAGGAACATTTATATAAACAAATGGTGCTTTACTTCTTATAACTTTCTATAAACAAACTGTGAGATTTTAAAGTTCCAGACCAGGATAATCAGTAGTGAAAGTAAAAGTATTTTGTTTTCAATACTCAAGTTTCCAGTCTTTGAGGAGCGGTGTTATCTCTCCCTTTGTTGTTACAATTGTTGCAATTCTCTTTGTTCTTTTTGTATCTTTTAATATTCCAAGTTTTTAAAAGTCAAATTCTTACATGAAATAGAGAAGAAAGAGTAAAAGACACATGTAGGCATGAATAAGGAGAAGTTTAGTATGTAGGTTGTGAAAATAATAGTAAAAATTATAGAAGAAGAAAACTTGATCCATTCATTTCAAACAGTTTGCATAAATTCCATCCATGAAAATAACATTTACAAATTAAGATAACACACTGACCAAAACCATCCAAAGCTTAATTCCATCGCTTATTTCTTTTATTCTTGGATTTAAATTAGCTTTAAGTTTTTTATAGGCAGGCTCTTTTAAAATGGATAAAAATTCCTCACCAGCTGTAAGCTCTTCCATTTCCTTCCATTTTGGAGCCGTCCCTTCTCCATCAGCCTGGGGGCTGAGCTTTTAACGCCAGCTGAGAGACCTTCTCTTGCATCAATCAGGGGCTTTACGATGTCCCTGTGATCAGCAGAACATAGTCTTCCTGTTCACCATCTCTACAGGATGGTTTAGGTCCGATTGGACCACCCAGCGATAAAAGTATTGGCAGTGGTCTCGGAGCATCAAGATCGGGCGACCATTTCTTAGCGACCTAGGCTCCTCCTCCATTTTTTCCTCTTTTTGATTTATTGTGTGTTTATGCTGTATGCTGCCTAGAGTCACATTGTTTGAGTTGGGTAAACTTATAAAGCTTAAATAATAAATAAGTAAATAAACACTGGCTCAAAGACACACATATACACACAATAAAATCTGATCCTTTGCCTATCACACACTGGCTCAATTCCAGACTCAATCCTAACACATCTGGGTTTAAAAATAGTAATCCAAAATGTATATTAAGACACAGATTACTTAAAAAATCTAAAATAAATAACCCTCTTTTGTTTTAGACTATCTTGTTATGGTTAATTTAAATATCTCAGTCATTTCAGACTAGTAAACTGTGACACTTTTAAAACTTGTACGCTGCAAGTTTCATTCTAACCTTTAAAACTTTAGAGAAAAATCATCTTTGGCATTTCACAGCACAGAATGACCTGCTAAGCTGCTGACATACTATGACAGGTACAAGGGCCGATCTTCACATTCTCACTGCCTCCCCATCGGGCTTCTTGTGTTATCCAAATAATAGCTAAGGGGGTTTGGACAGCAGCACCCCGAAAATTGGCACGTAATGAACCATTTGGAAGTCTGCGAAATCAGAAAGTATGAGCTGAAAACCCCAAAGTGTAGGATTATAAAAACAGTGGTATTCACTGTGAGGGCATCAATTCACCATACCACAAATTATTTTTTCAGAAAAACTTTTCCTTAACTCCATTCAGAGAAAAGAAAATAATGCACATTTCAGCCCACTTCATCATAGCTTATTTCCCACAAGGAGAATAGTGTGTGTGTGTGTGTGTGTGTGTGTGTGTGTGTGTGTGTGTGTGTGTGTCTGTGTGTCTGTGTGTCTGTGTGTACGTAGGTACGTATGAGTGATTGATTGATTGAATATGCTTTAATATCTCACTATTCAAACTGGGAAGCAAAGAGCTGCTCCAGGATCCAACAATTTCAACCCAACCAAACTAAATTGCAACTGGATAATTCAAGCAGATGGACAAGGAGCTATCTGCAGAGAACAGTCAAAAAAATCCAAGATGATGATCCCAATAGTGCAATTAGAATTCCACTCATTTTTATGTGCACATTTTGTGGCTGCCAGATTGACTTTATTTTAACCATTCCCAAAGGATACTTCTGGTAAACTTCCTTTATACAGCCTTCCACAATTTAGTGTTTTGCAAATGTATTAGCTAAAAATCCCCTAGTGCAATCAAACATGGGAATCTAGATTTCAAAATAGCAATAGCCCTTAGACTTATATACCACTTCACAATGCTTTACAGCCCTCTCTAAATGGTTTACAGAGTCAGCATATTGCACCGAACAATCTGGGTCCTCATTTTATTGACCTCGGAAGGATGGAAGGCAACCTTGAGCACAATAGTTTCTTTCATACCATCATGAGTCTCTCAAAACAATTTCCTTGTAATATGACCATACCTTTGTCTTTGGATGGAAATCCTGCACTCAGTTATATTATGGTGCTATATGTTTGTGTTAAGGGAAATTTTAGGCTTTATTATTAGCATTTTCATAAAGTTAACATTAACATTTCATCATGGCAGTCTAAGCCTCCTTTTGAAATTTAAGCCATGTTTTCTATTGGAGGCAAAGTCATTTCTTTGATGTATTCAAAAACTAACTCTTTTAGTGATTAGTGAAACAATAGGATATATTCTGAAGTCCTTAATTAAAGTTTCAAGTGTTAACAAAGGGTGAGAAAGGGAAGGATGTATCTTAAGACCCATAAATTTACCCCTTGTGGTTTTTTTTATGTAATGACACAAAGCCTTTATTGCACATCAGTGTGTTTTATTGTTTGATCTGTGATGCACTTATTGAATGTAATGCACAAATATCAAATGTAGTTATTTGTAATCTGCAATATGTAAGGATTTGATATCCACACTCACACACATTTAATAAATGCTTTTTATTTTGCTGGAAATATTTATGGTTCATATGGCTGGAGAGCAAAAAAAAAACTTTGCAAAGGTATTGGATGTTTTTCTGCCAAGTTCAGAGACTAGATTCTTTCCATTTCCACACCAACTCAGGGTACCCAAGTCTGGAGCAACAATTGGAGGTTTTATATTTTGATTGTTGATATATATTCAGTCAAATATAGAGAGCAGGAGGAAAAGTATATATTTATTACAACTCATTGGGGATGGCAGTTATAATTGACTGGAAACCCATAATAGACTTTTTGCACAAAACAGAAAGAAATGCACTCATGGTTTATCATTTTGATTAAAACTAGAACAGAAAAAGTGAGCAATTTTTTGTAAACATAGACTAAATGTTAAAATTGAAATTGTATTTATTTTGCTGCAGAAGAAATTGGAAGCTGCTTCTGTTTCTTTGTGATCTTTCTTTTTGCACTTCTTTCTTCATTTTCTATTAGCTTTTTTTGCTCTTTACTAGTTTGTGTTACTTTTTATGTTATGTGTAAAACAATCAATAAAATAAAATGTATTTAATAATATAAACTATCTACTGAAAACATATACCAAAAAGGGGGAAATGCCTCTGATTGTTTCATATTAGTTTCCCTATAGGGGACGTGGTGGCTCAGCAATTAAAGATACTAAACTTGTCAGCTGGAAAACTGACAGTCTGGTTTGAGACCAAACACTGCACAACAGGATGAGCTCTTGTTTGTGCCCCAGCTCCTGACCACCTAGCAGTTTGAAAGCATGAAAATGCGAGCAGATTAATAGGTACCACTCCAGTGGAAAATTAACAGTGTTCAATGAGCCTTTGGCATATAGCCATGCTGTCCATATGACCACAAAAGTGTCTTCAGACAATGCTGGCTTCTTCAGGCAAGAAACAGAGATGAGCACTCCATCCTAGAGTTGGACACAACTGAACAGGGAAACCTTGACCTTTACTTTCCCTATATCACAGATATTAAAACATAATTTCATAGATTCACAGAATCATAGGGCTGTAAGTCTTCTAGTCCAACCCTCTGCCCAGGGCAGGAGTATTTATTCCATCTCGAGAAATGGTTGCCCAATCTTTTCTTGAAACCCTCCAGTGATGGAGCACCCAGAAATTTGGGAGGTAAGCTATCCCACTGACTGCTCTCATTTGCCAGGAAATTTCTTCTTAGTTCCAGGTTGGATCTCTCTCTAACTAGTTTCAACCCATTGCTTTTTGTCCTAATAACATATTATACATGTTATTTTCTTGGGAAATTGCATAATTTTTGTGGATGGTTTTATACAGAGGAACCAAGCCAAAAAATATTTTGCCACTAACATAGAGTGACCAGACGTCCCGCATCTGGCGGGACAGGCATGACTTTTCATCATTTTTCCCGCGTCCCCCCCCCGGTTCTCAAAAAACCCTGCTTTATTTTGGGGCTCGTTGGTTCCCCCGCCCATCAGCTGCTGCTAGCTTGCTCGTTAGTTCCCCCATCTATTTCTAAAAATCTAAGCCAGCCCAGCCTGCTGCTCACTGATTGGCCTGGACTCCAGCCAATCAGTGAGCTGGCTGGGATGGAAAACACGGCGTGCTTAAAGTTTTCCATCCCAGCCAGCTCACTGATTGGCTGGAGTCCGCTTAGCACGCCACATGAGTCGCAGGAGTCTCCATTTCATTTCACCTTCGCGGCTGTTTGCTTTGTTTTGCTGCTTCACTGGTGAGTAAACCAGGAATTAGTAACCTGCGCGGGGTTAGTGAAACAGCTGCCGCCGTCCTCCTCCCCTTCCCTGTGTGCAAGAAAGGCACCCGCTTGCCAAGTGCTGCCGCGCTGGTTCCTTCGCGCCCCTCCCACCCCTCTGCCTCCTCAGACCTCCACACAAGAGCGGCGGAGCGAACGAGTGGCCACGGCCATCGTTTTAAATGAGGCTCCGCTCGCTGCTCATCCCGTTCCGAACTGGGAAAAGGGCGCTTCGGTAGGGCTTCTGCAGTGCCCCCAAGAACCGTCGCGCGAGGTCGGTGGCGGCGGCTGCTGCTGCCGCTGCTGAGGGCCTTTAGTAACCTGCGCGGGGTTAGTGAAACAGCTGCCGCCGCCCTCCTCCCCTTCCCTGTGTGCGAGAAAGGCGCCCGCTCGCCAGCCCACGCCAGCCCGCTCACCCTTGGGCTCCGGGGGCAGCACCTTCCCAGCTCCGCCGCTGCCACGCTACTTCCTTCGCGCCCTGCGGAGTTTTCCCTGTGTCTGCCAGGTCACGCCCGTCCTGTGTGCGAGAAACTCCGCAGGGTGCGAAGGAAGGCGCTGGGGAGGTGCTGCCCCCGGAGCCCAAGGGTGGGCAGGTGGACTGGTGAGTGGGTGCCTTTGTCTCCCAGGTTGTGCCCGTCCTGTGTGCGAGAAAGGCGCCCGCTCGCCAGCCCGCACCAGCCCGCTCACCCTTGGGCTCCAGGGGCAGCACCTTCCCAGCTCCGCCGCTGCTACGCTGGTTCCTTCGCGCCCTGCGGAGTTTTCCCTGTGTCTGCCAGATCGCGCCCGTCCTGTGTGCGAGAAACTCCTCAGGGCGCGAAGGAAGGCGCTGCTCTTCTCCGCCCTCCGCGTGGTGTTGGGCCTTTTTTTCGCCGTCAGCGGGGGATCGCCGGAGATGCCCACCGGCAGATGGTGAGCGGGGCGCCTCTGAGGCGGGAGGGGAAACTAGTCCGGGCGCAGAAGTAGGGAAGGGAGGGAGCGCAGCACTAATGGAGGATGCTCTTTCTCCGTCACGATCTCCTCTTTTTATCTGTGATCACGAGCCGTTTCTTGTATGCTGCAAGGAGAGGCAGAAGCCAAGAAGAGCCGGGCCTGCCTTCTCGCTACCCTCGCTCCACCCCGGTCACCGGGGATGGGGACAGCTCTCCGCTAGACTTGCTGCCAAACTGGACGGGGAAAGGAGAAAGCTGTTCCCACCAGCCGAAGTCAGAACCATGCTGTGACCAAAGTTTGGAGAAAAATGTTTTGTGTGTGTGTGTGTGTGTGTGTGTGTGTGTATGTGTGTTTGATTGAGCGAGGGATCCGGTAAGGGAACTGCGCCTATTTAGAAAAGGTAAATTATTGCAAACATGATCAGTCGAAGATAAGTATGGGGACAGGTTGGGTGGTAGAGAGAAAGTGATAAAAGAGTGGGAGAGAGGAAGAAAAACGTGGGGAGAGAGACAGAAAGAGACAGAGAAGGAGAGAGAAAGTGACAGAAGAGTGGGAAAGAAGGAGAGAGAAAGAAAGAAAAAGAGAAAGAGGGTAAGGGAGAGAGAGAGAAAGAGACAAAGGAGAGAGAAGGGAGAAGGAGAGAGAAACTGACAGAAGAATGGAAAAGAAGGAGAGAGAAAGAGAAGAGAGACAAAGAGAAAGAGGATGAGAAAGAGACAAAGGGGAGAGAGAAGGGAGAAAGAAAGAATAAGTGAAGGAAGAATGGAAAAGAAGGAAAAAGAGAAGAGAGACAAAGAGAAAGAGGATGAGAGAGACAGAGAAAGAAGAGAGGAAGAGGAAAGAGTAGGAGAGAACATCTCATTTCAACCCTGAGGTGCAAATATTCTCTTTGATTGGTAATTTTATTTGCCCATTTACTATCCAATACTTTCATTTCTCTTTAAGTTCATGAAGAATTCCCTTCTTTTTATTGAATTTATCACAATACCTTGAGAACAACTTTTTCAGCATAGCTTTACAGCTATTTAAAATATATAGTAATTTAGGTCAGGTTTTCAGAACATTAGTCTATTTATAAGTCAATGGTTGCGACCATTTTTCACACTTAGCAACCGTTACAGCATCCTCATGGTCACGTGATCACAATTTTGTTTGGCAACAGATTCGTATTTATGCTGGTTTCAGTGTCCTGGGGTGACCTTTTGACAAAATATAAAAATTTTAATCAAGCCCCCCACCACCACCACCGGGCCAATGGTGTCCCTCTTTACCAATCTGAAAATCTGGTCACCTTACACTAACATTCTAAAATTGTTGGTAGTAACTGTCACAACCATGGCCAATAAAACCAGGAAACAAAAACTCACCACAACAAATTGGAAGCATCTTTGTTCAATGAATCAGAGCCAGTATAAATAGGTCACTCTATTTACCATGTATAATTATTTCAACATATGTATTTTAAAGCACATCCAAATTTAGCTGTGTCTCACCAAATAAATGAAGATAAATTCAGAACTCAGTGTAATCCCCCCAGGCCCAAAGGGAGTTTATCAGATATGGGAATGTATTCATACTTTAATAATAAAGAAAGCAAGATAAAGTAGAATTTCATTTATGCTATGTACAGTGACTTCTCCTATTACATTTCCTATTGTAAGGCTGATTTCCATTGGCTTTTTCCTCCATTAAGTTTGTACGCCCTCTGCTGATGTTTTTGGCAACAAAACATAGGAGAAAGCTCAGGATTTATTACATAGAGGATTGACAGCCTGTGAGCAGAACATAGCTTCAGATCAGTACTACATCCTCTCTGAAAGCAGCTTTTGCTTTATACGACTACATTGGGATTTCTTGCGCCTTTGTTTTGCTGTTAGAATATTTATTTGTTTCTTCATTCCTTTGAGTTATGACATTTATCTTAGTCCGGATGGATACAAGATAATTTGCAAATACAAAAGTGTAAGAACTTAAGCATGCCCTGCTGGATCAAAATCTGTGCTCAGAGTGGCTAACCACCTGCACTAGGAAACCCATCATGCCCTGGCAAATGGTCTCCAGAGGCAATCATACTGTCATCAAGCCATTGATCCCCATGATGTCCATGAATTGGTCCAATCTTTTTTTGAGAGCCAGCCAAGGTGGTGGTCAGCACTGCATCTCATTATAATTTCTAGTAACAACAATTAGTAATAATGGAACGAAGAGGAATCAAAGCGTCCTGGTGATAATTGCTCTTCTAATCAAACCTCAAAGGCCTTCTGGAAAAGGCAAGTTTTTGCAAGATTCTAGAAGGCAGCAGAATGGAAGTCAGATTGTTCCAGAGAAGAGCAGCTCACAGGGAAAAAAAATGCTGATTGTCCCACTCCACTCTTTGGTCATGATCTACAGTGGCAAATGGGCCCAAGAAATATATTATATTTGTGAAATTCTCCACTAAACTCCTAGATCAGGGTTGAATTTATATTTTTACGGATAAAGAATTAAAGGGTGAAATATAAATCTAACACAAAAATAGCTTGTCACAAAAGCGACTGCCTGCAAAGACTCCTGGATTGGGGCTGAAAGGCAAAAGTGGAAGCAGCATGCTTCCATCCCATAGTTGGATAGACCAGGTTGTCCTGATAGACCAGTCTCACCAGAAAAAAACTCCTAGATCAGGGGTCCCCAACCCAGGGGTGGGTTCCTGCCAATTCTAACCTCTTCTATAGAAGAGGTTCCACAAATCTACAGCGGCATTTAGAATCGGTTCCAGTTCCCAACCCCCGCCCACCCGCACATCGTCAAGATGAAGAGTGAGAGGAGGAATTCTGGGAGTTGAAGTCCACAAGTCTTAAAGCTGTCAAGTTTGAACACCCCTGGGGTTTTTTCCTAAAGGGTTAGGGGTGCAAGGGTCTTGTAACTTGACAGCTTTAAAACTTGCACACTTCAATGCCAGAGTTCCTGAGCCAACATGATTGGAGGAGGAATTCTGGGAGTTGAAGTCCACAAGTCTAAAAGCTGTCAAGTTTGAACAGCCCTGGGTTTTTTTTCTAAAGGGTTAGGGGTGCAACGGTCTTGTAACTTGATGGCTTTAAGACTTGCACGCTTCAAATGCCAGAGTTTCTGAGCCAACATTTTGGTTGCTAACAAGAGCGTTGTTAAGTGAGTTTCACCACATTTTACAAGTTGGCCATGCCCACCCAGTCACATGACTGCCAAGCCACTCCCACCCAGTCACATGGCTGGCAAGCCACTCCCACAAAGCAGGCCACACCTAGAGAAGAGCTTCTAAAAAATTTTGAAACCCACCACTGCCCCAACCCCTGGTCCATGGACTGGCACCGGGCTGCAGCATGCCAGCAACCAGGCCACACAAACAAGTGAAGTCCCATTTGCAAGATAAAGGAGCACACCAAAAAACATGCCTTCTCCAGGCCATGGTAAAACCTCTCTCCATGGAACAATTCCCTGGCACCCCAAAGATTAGGGGCTAGATCACTTTCTGAAATTGGTAGAAAGGAACTCAAACCCCAGAAGCAAAAATACATTATTTGCTTGCACATACATTTAGCAACCTGCTAGTTGAGAGGGGAGGGGAGCTTAACGGCTTAACAGCACTGCCAGAAATGGTGAATCTAAGCCACAAGCTGTCAATATTTCAAAAGTATTTTTATTTCAAAGGTTAAATTGTGATTGTCATGTATCTAACTTTTTTTTAATTTAGATCTTGAGCCAAGAGCCGTCTCATGTTGATTGACAGTCCTTTGTCACTCAGTTTTCAGGGTTGCAACCCTTGTGAAGTAAAAAGTGAACGTAGACAAACATAGATGCATTCCTTGATCAGTGAAGCAAAGCTGCAGGAGTAGAAAACCAAACAGGTCTGTCAAAAGTACCGTGCTTTGCTCAGGATGTTCTGTCAGTACTTCAAAGCTTCTGACAGGTTTAAGTATTCCATGCATATGAAAGAATTGTTGAAAAATGCTAACAAAGCTATCTGGTTTCTATTAGAAAACAATTCTATGGATTAATTCTCTTAAATGTTACTTTATAGTTAGTTCCAAGATTGTGAGATTTGAAAAGAATCAATCGCTGAAATATCCATCAAACACTTCTTCCTGAGCTGCAACTTCCAAGCTGATCAGGAAATTCTTGGTCCTTCCACTAGAGTGCCACTGGCTCGGTCCTTTCTCCTTGCTGTTTAGCATCCATCTGAAGCTATTAGGTGAGATTATTTGTGAGAAGAAGAGGTATAAACACTATGCTAATGATCACTAGATCACCAAGTACCAGCTACTGAGATTTCTTGACAACATATCCCTTCCTCTGGATTAACCTCTTTGGTAATATAATTGCCCTATTTCTATTAAGTTTCTGAAGAACCTCGAACATTTGGATCTATCATAGGACCTTTTGGATGGGTTAGATGATTGGCGAGCACATCTGGATGGTATTTTCTGTGAATATTTGTGTGTTGGTGTTCCTTGATCTTTGTTTTTGTTTTTTTTTAAACCATATTGTACTAGGATTCTAAACGTCTCTGTAATTGGAGCAACAATCTGAGAAATATGAGTAATACTGTAAATCAATAAATACATTTTATTTGGATGAACTGTATACCTATAGTTGTTCTGCAAAGCAGCTATAAAAAATGGTGTGCAGCATTTCAGAAATGGTGCTTTAGAACACACAGGTGCCCAAGCTTAGCATCTATCACAAAAAGTCCTTACAATATCTACCCTACATTTTTTTTCCTGGAATGATGGGGCTTACCTCTGCAGTTGATAAATGGTCTTGGGAAAATATGTGGCTGCTTTTGTGAGGGTTGAGAGTTGTAAGGTAGGCACCAGTAGTTCCCAGTATTTATGAGCTGCCTGTCAAGATCCGCAAGAGACCACCTATTAACTTGAAAAGATGGATAGAAAGGGCTTACAATTTGAAAATAACTTCCTTGCAGAATCATGGGCAAATCAGCTGTACAAGATTTCATTCTTGTCTGAAATATTAGCTTCTAATTTAATCAAGTCATATCAGAGTACCATGTCATCTTAAGCCTAATATAAATAAGGGGTTAAGTCTCTGCTCAGCTTAGATTTACTGCTGCACCCTTGTGTGAAGTCTAACAACTTTAAAGAGTTTAAAGATGCTCTATTTGCATCTTCAGGCACATATGAAACACATTTTGACTCAAACCCAAAACTTTGCATAACCCTAATAAAAACGAAGTTCATAATCAAGTGTAAATTGCTGCCAGACTGCTAGAGAATAAGTTCATGGTGAGAAATGATGTAGCAAATAATAAAGTTACTAATATTGCTGCACGTTTGGCTCATTGCTGCCTATTAAGTAGTGATTTGTATGTGTGAGTAAGCTGTTAAATATTTACTATTACAGACATAAATTTTGAATGGATAAAATACTCTACACCTGCTTGACACCACCATTGTTGGGTTCTCCCATCAGGTTCTTCAAGTAGATATGGTTCATTTATTTAGATTTTATTATGGCTGCCTATTTTAGAAGCCACCCACAGTCTCCTCGTGATGAGATGGGCAGAAAAAAATAATAATAAAACAAAACAAAACAATAAAACAAAACAATAAAACAAAACAATAAAATAATTAATAAAATAATAAAATAATAAAATAATAAAATAATAAAATAATAAAATAATAAAATAATAAAATAATAAAATAATAAAATAATAAAATAATAAAATAATAAAATAATAAAATAATAAAATAATAAAATAATAAAATAATAAAATAATAAATAAAATAATAAAATAATAAAATAATAAATAAAATAATAAAATAATAAAATAATAAAATAATAAAATAATAAAATAATAAAATAATAAAATAATAAAATAATAAAATAATAAAATAATAAAATAATAAAATAATAATAAAATAATAAAAACACAACACAACAATAAAATAAAAATAAAAATAAAAATGAAATGAAATAAATAAAATAAATAAGATAAATAAATAAAATAAGATTCACACTACACTACACAAACTACATTACACAAACTACCCTACACTACCCTACACTACACCGCAACGCAACGCAATGCAATGCAATGCAATGCAATGCAATGCAACACAACACAAGGAAAAAAAATATCCCATTCAGATATAGTTACAGAAAGCTCTTCCATGTAACTAGAATGTTAGTTACATTCTAACAAGGATAATCTCTTAGCCATACAGCTAATTCACAATAGGATGTTCTCAATACAGAGGGCAAAACTGTAGAATCCTTCCCACATTCAGTTGCTGTTGCTGCCAAACTCCACAAGCTTTTGATTAAATACTTGTTTACTTCTTTAATGACCCCGCTTATATGATTGTTGAGGTTTCTGTGATGTTACTATTCCAGTTGTCCTACAATATTGCTTTAATTTCTGGTAATTAAATATGATAGGCAGTATCATTGCTGGGAGGACTAGCTCATACAGATGTTCAGATTCCTCTCTGTACTGATTCAGTACATGTCTGGGATTGTGGATTTCCAGCTAAAGCCATTTCAGGACTTGGATCAGCTAGTTATGTATTAATTTTCTGAATAATCAAGGGATGAATTTATCTGAACTAGTGTAGCATTTAACAAATTATTCCTTACTGTTCACGAGGGGGAAACATTGGTCTTTTTAAACTTCATTGTGTAAATCAACCTTATAGAGCCCTGACATTTTGTTCTGAGCTGGAATCTCATAAATATATTTTATTACAAAATAAAGCTTTTTGGTTTATATCTTTATTACAAGATAAAGCTTTTTGGTTACTGACTACTACTACTACTACTACTAATACCAATACCAATACCAATACCAATACTAATACTACTATTTTGCTCTCTGCTTAAGTCTCTTGAAAAACACATTAATCATAATACTGGGAATGTTTCTGTGAAGCTAACATGATATTTTCAGACCAAGGACATATACAGCAGTAAACAATGGTCTGGAACACAAAGAAAACATTGCCATCAATCTTGACCCATTCAGAATAGGTTCATAGGAGATCTCTGTCACTTTCATAATGCATGCATATACATATTTACACACATCCTATCCAGTGGTGGGTTCCTACTGGTTCGGCCCAGTTCGGCCTTTATTTTTTTTTATTTTTTTTAATGTTTTGCGCATGCACAGACCTCTTTATTTGAAAATGTGCACACATGTGCACTGAACAGGGGTAGGGCAGCAACCTCTATGGAGATAAAGATAGCAAGTATGGCATTATTTTTTAATGAAGTAAATATTTAAAATTGTCTATAATCAAATCAAATCTGTATTATCGTCATAGACCAGTATCTAAGCTGTACATAAAGAACTTGAAATTTTTATATATTTCTTTCCTAGATTTTAAAAAGGTTCTGTCATCTTCTGACATCGGTCCTATAATCCAGAAGAGTTTCCCCAAAACATTTATCTTTACATGTTTCAAGGAGGAAAAGCAATGAAATGAAGTCTCAGTTTAAATCTGAATTAATTTTTGGATTCTATTGCAGCGATTACTCTGTGGAGGAGAAAACCTCTGACTTTTTATATCACTTCCAAAATCTCAGAAGTTATACAACAATTGAGTAAACACTCACAATAGTGAAAGTAGTCTCAACATCATGAACCATCAGCTGCAAGAATACAGTTAGTCCTTGACTTACAAAAGTTCATTTAGTGACTGTTTGAATTTACAATGGTACTGAAAAAAATGACTTATGGCCGATTTTCACACTTATGACCATTGCAGCATCCCCATGGTCACATGATCAAAATTCAGATGCTTGGCAACTGATTTATATTTATGATGGTGTCTTGGGGTTATGTGATCAACTTTTCCGACTTTCTGACAAGCAAAATCAATGGGGAAGCCTGGTTCACTTAACAACTTTGTTACTAACTTAACAGTGCAATGATTCACTTAACAAGTGTGGCAAGACAGGTCATAAAATGAGTAAAAACTCACTTAACAAATGTGTCACTTAGCAACAGAAATGTTGAGCTCAATTGTGGTCATAAGTCAAGGACTACATGTAGTCTGGCCAGAGGATTTGTTAAGGATTTGTTGAGGGTATAGAATAGGAACTGACATCTTTATGAATTGGTATACTAGCATACAAACTTTGGCTACATTATATGTTATGATGTAGCTTTTGTCAGACAATAGGAAACATGCCTATAGATCAGAGGTGGTATTCAGCCAGTTCTGACTGGTTCTAGCAGAAATTTTGAGTAGTTCAGAGAATCAGCAAATACCACCTGGCTCTGCCCCCATCTATTTGCTGCCTCCCAAGTGCTTTTGAGTAGTTCGGAGAACTGGTACCGGAAATTTTGAGTAGTTCGGAGAACTGGCAAATGCCACCTCTGGCTGGCCCCAGAGTGGGGTGGGAATGGAGATTTTGCAGTATATCCTTCTCCTAGAGTGGGGTGGGAAGAGAATAGAGATTTTATAGTATCCTCCCCCAGGAGTGGGGAGGGAATGGGGATTTTGCAGTATCCTTCCCCTGCCACACCCACCAAACCATGCCATGCTCACAGAACCAGCAGTAAAAAAAAATTGAATGCCACCACTGCTATAGATACCTGGGACAACCTGAGAAGTCCACTTAACAGTAGTTATCAGACTATCAGAGGCACTTTGTGTATGGTTAAAATATTGACATGTAAGTAGCATAATTTCAGCTGTTTCTACTTCCCCCCACAGGGACACAATCATTGTGGATGGGTTTTTTAAAATTACTTTTTCCCTCTAGCACTGCCAGTGTAAAAGCTCTTCTTCCTCCTAAGTAAGGATTTTAAAAGAGGTGGGATTTAAAAGGTATCATATGCATTGATCTACCAGACATTTAAGAGCTCTTCCTAAATTAATCTGGCTCTCCATAATACTTGGTTTAATGATTTTAATTGCCAAAACATAGCCTCTTTTTAATATTACTTATAGGGGAAGACCATATGTCTGTAATTTGCATACAAGGGAACTCATCCAGTAAGATTTATGGTTATCATGGGGGATGGGGGGGAGGGCAGGACCCTGAGCAAGAATACAAATTCTAACCAGGTGGTGAAAAACAAACAAATAAATAAAATCACAACATTGGCTTGACATAAAGCAGAATAATAGGGCCAGGAGGCAAGGAACAAATGCTTAAATTGACCATACATAACTGAATTTGGACTATTAATTTCAAATAAAGTTTGAATATTTACATATTTCTGATTTTCTTCAATCAGTTTTAAGATAAGTACTACGGTATGTGACAGGGAATAGCCACCCACCCACCACCCCTAAAAATATGGTACTTTTCAGTTGTATTGGATCCTATCTACAATTGTAGGAAGGACAATAGATTTGAGATGAACAAAAGAAACATTAAGATATGCTGACACTGTTGAATTTTAACTGCATGCGGCATATTAAATATTAGGCATTTATAATGTATTCCATATCTATAGGAAAATAAATGATGCATATTGATAATAATTCAATATCTTAATAAAATTCATGTTTAAAACTTGACATTTCATTTAAAAACTTATATTTAATAATATTTAATAAAATATGAGACAGATATTTTGATATGCATTAAATGTAATTTTAATGTTACTTGAATATATGCATTTAAACATTATTGCTGTTTGAAAGCAAAAAAACCCACTTGAAATATTTTATATTTTTAACATTTGCATCAAGAGACTAGGCATCAGTCTTTCGTAAATGGCTTAGGTAATTATTTCATTTCTTTCTTCTATATACCTAAATTAATAATTAAGATAGAAAATAAATCAATCCTGACTGTTGTTTGAAAGGACAGATACTGAAGATAAAGCTCAAAAACTCTGACCACCAAATGTGAAGAGAGAACTCATTGGAAAAGGTCCTGATATTGGCAAAGATTGAAGGCAAAAGGAGAAGGGTGAGATAGTTAGATGGTGTCACTGTTGAACATGAATTTGGGCAAACATCGGGAAACAGTGGAGAACCATGGAAGTCACAGAATGTCAGAGATGATTTAGCAACTGAACAACAGTAACCACATATTCAAATTTCTTAATAAGAACGTGGAAAAGTAAGAGATGGTTCCTGTAACAGTGAAAATTAATAGCATCTATTTCCAGTTTACTACAATGCTACTACTGTAGTTTGAAAGCCCTTTGATAGGCTATTAATCACATGCTTACTTTAAGTACATTCAAAGTTTAGAGTTCAGCTTCATGATATTTGAAATAGTAAATGTGCCCAATATAGTAGAACATTTTTCCTTGACTTTCCAATCCTTTTGCTAGATAACAAGCAGTGCTTTAAAAAAAATGTGGCATTGAAGGATTACCATTTATTATTCTGCTTAACATGCTACATTGGCACATGAAATTAACACTGTGGCCTTTTGACCTTAGTGAAAGGATTTTCTCATGCAGTAGTTAAAAACATGCTGAGGTTGGTTGAATCCCCAAAGAGGAAGCATTGGCTGTAGGTGCTCCAAGTCCTAATGGAAGTGTTCTAGCTGGACCCTAGTAAAGTGTTTTTCCTACCTAGTAGTGGAAATATGGATGAAGCTGGTGATTCTACAGTAGAACTAAGCACATTTAAAGTAGTTGTAATGGAACGCTAAGGGTGGTGCAGGCATAAACTCCAAGTAAAACACAAATTGCCAGGCAAAAGAAGTAACGTAACGGTTCCCCTTGCATATATGTGCTAGATGTTCCTGGCTCTAGGGGACGGTGCTCATCTTCGTTTCAAAGCTGAAGAACCAGCACTGTCTGAAGATGACTCCATGGTCATGTGACTAAATGCCAAAGGCACACAGAATGCTGTTACCTTCCCACCAAAGGTGGTTCCTATTTTTTTACTTGCATTTTTACATGCTTTTGAACTGCTAGGTTGGCAGAAGCTGGGACAAGTAACAGGAGCTCACTCCGTTATGTGGCACTAGAGATTTGAACTGCCAAACTGCTGACCTTTCTGATCAACAAGATCAGCGTCTTAGCCACTGAGCCACTGTGTCCTTTAAAAGAAGTATGCATATAAAGACTTTTCTTCTTCATCACCTTTTCTCCCAAAGTAGGGCTCTACAGCATCTTGAGAGAGTCATCAGCATGCACATTGATTGGTCACACTGTAGTCATCTCTGCCAATCATTTGAACATCATACAGGGAAACCCTTTGATTTTAATGCTAGTAAAATCCATGCTATTCTCCCCATGAAAGCTAATGCAGAAGACAAAATCCACCAAATGAAGATAACAATTTGCTTATTGGGATGTGCCTCCCTAAGCCTCAACTAGCAACTAGTTTCAGCTACTCATTTCAATAGGTAACATCCTTCTTTGATGAAAAGTTCTCTTTTTTCTTCACAGCTGCCCCTACTGTAAATGGTTGTCATCTCACCCTAAGAAAAGCATCATGACTAGATGAAGGACATCTAGTGGTGTGAATGTTTATTTTAATTACCCTTTTTTTAACCTTTCCTAGATTTCAAAGACCAAATCTTTTCTTACTAATGAGAAATTCTCATGCTACTTCTTCCATTTCTAGCCATTTCTATATATATTATGTATTTTACAAGAACCATCCCTGAGGTCATGGGCTGAGAGGAAAGTGAATCATTGCACAAACTGATATCTTTCAAGAAAGTGTTTTGGAAAGCTGTAGGAGCCTAATGAGATTTTATTATCTTGCTATCCTTGCTGTCTATAATATTATATCTTAATGTTGGAGTGCCTCCTGTAGCACATGAAGAGCCCGGAAAACTATTGTAATTCATTTGTCTTCCAGAGGAAATGCAGACGAAGGAACCAGAGAAGTGTAACCGCTAGCTTGTTTATCACATTTAATACCCCCTCCCATTTTTTAGCACATTGAAGGCTACATGCAAGCAACAAAGTCTTGTTTCCTGCTGAGCGAAAGAAAATGTCTCTCTCTCAACTGATGGTTGAGAGCCAAAATTTGTCTTGGCTATGAAAAAGGTGTATCCATATACTACTAAAGCTGTGATGCCTGTAACTTTTAACTGGGAAAATGGTACACTATAAGACAAACCATTTTGGCTAACATGCATAATATGTCCAAGGTCTGGGACACATGACTCCCATGGAATTAGAATTTGACAAACTTTATAAAACATTTTATGACATAAACATTATCATAAAGCAGTTAGTGACACACAAAATGTCATAAAGCATTTTCTGTTTTGATGTTTAGCTCTTTTATACAGTTCAATGTGATTTAAACAGTTTATGACATATGTTTATGGAGAGTCTCAATCATCCAGGTCATGGTTGTCCCAAAGATGCTTTTTCAAAAGGCAACTGGACTTTGTTTTTCCTGAAGACATTTCACTTCTCATTCAAGAGGCTTCTTCAGTTCTTCTGAAGAAGCATCTTGGATGAGAAGCAAAACGTCTTCAAGAAAAACAAATACAGTTGCCTTTTGAAAAAGCACCTTTGGGACTGTTTATGACACAATATTAGACAGCACAAGATGTTTCCTATGCTGATGTTTGATTGTTCTATATAGTTCAACAAGGCAGATACTTCTCTGAATGTCTCCTAACTTTTCCAGTGAAGGAAGTACATTACAAGCTCTGTCATTTTTGAAGGCATTAAAGAATATGGTAAGAAAATCTCTCTGAAACAATGACTCAATGAGGAACGGGGAGGGGGGGGGTCTAACTTAAAATCCAGATACAAAAGTTTCAAGTGTTTTTTTCTTTCACTATATGTCTTTTCTGTTTCATTCTGTAATGTTCAGTAACACTCTGTTCTTTTGTTTTGTTTTTTGTTTTAAACATAGATAGTAGGTTCAGCCATTTTTATTCCTATGAGAGGATACTGGATCGGGTATGGCAATTAAGCCAGTGAGCTGGCTAAAGCTGCTAGGCAATATATTTCATGGCTAAAAATGGATTTGAACCCATGTCAGAAGAAGCTGCATCTATTACTTTTTCCACTCTAAATTGCACATTGTTGAAAAAAGACATCCAATTTTTACCTCACCGTGTGCATGAGGCTAACACAATAAACATGATTCCATATGTGTCTTTATGGAGAAAGGATGAAAATAGAAATGGTTATCACATTACATATCCATTGCCAAATTATAGCAATAGCAATAGCAGTTAGACTTATATACCGCTTCATAGGGCTTTCAGCCCTCTCTAAGCGGTTTACAGAGTCAGCATATTGCCCCCAACAACAATCCGGGTCCTCATTTTACCCACCTCGGAAGGATGGAAGGCTGAGTCAACCCTGAGCCGGTGAGATTTGAACAGCCGAACTGCAGAACTGCAGTCAGCTGAAGTAGCCTGCAGTGCTGCATTTAACCACTGCGCCACCTCGGCTATACAATCTTGGCCATAGGAACCAAGAAGTTTGAGAATTCAACTTGTAATGTTTTAACATCCTCTGATAACCAGATAAGCCTACTACATAACTGCAATTTTTCATAATACTGACAAACCTATAGGTTAACATGTCAATAAGCCATCTAGCCCTTACATTATAGCAGTTGAAAATAATTATTTACAAGTAAGCATATACTTCTGTACAGCATTAGAATGTAAGCCCCACTAAATGTTATGGACTTGCATCTGGATCTGTCCGTAGCTGACATATTGGATCGTAGCTTGTATTAACATAATACTTTCTGATATGAAGGGAAGAGAAGGACATTAGATTCATATTGATCTTAATACTGTATTAAAGATTCAGTTGCATTTTAGAAGTACAAGTTTGCAATCTGTTTGATCATAGAGATACAACTGTGTCATAAATTAGAATAAAAAAACAATTAACAAGCTAAACAGGGTCAGTGCTGCCTTAATAAATTTGGTGTATAAATTGTTCACTATTTACTATCTCAATATATTCTAAGTGTGTAATCATTGTTTTAAAAAGACTATAAACAAAAACTGCATGTGATTTTTATAATTTTCACTTACCAATGGGACATAGATATATATTAAAAGAAAGAAAGAAAGCCAAAAAAAGTAGAACCAAGTTAAAAAAAAATATTTGGTATCTGTCTGGCATATACATCAATGGTGCCACATTTTGCATAAATCAGTTCCATATAATTCATTCAGTTGTAATATTGTACTGAAGGGAGAATATGAGAAATAAAAGTACAAACTCCCAGTTCCTTTTTTTAAGATTTATATGTTTAAAGCCTCCCTAAAATATTTTAGTACAGCTAATTTAGTAAATAAATATAAAGAAGTTGGAGTTAAGGTCATATTTTCTAAATGGTTTTAAGGGAATGGAAGTCTAAATATAACATTTAGAATGAAAAAAATGCCTACTATTGAATTTTAATCATAGTCAATCACATTAAATACTGAGAAATCAATAGATTTAATTAAAGTAAAAGCTTTCCATGGATGAGATGAGAATTTCTTGGCAGAACAGTGCAGTCAATGGCATAATTTTTTATCAAGAAATGGAGATTTCATTACTCTTTCCTTCACCTTCTGTTTCCATTATATTTATTGCTCTTTTAGATTGTCTGTCCTCTGTTGCTTCATGTTTGCTGTTTGACAATCTTGCTAAAATCACTACTTTCTTCTTCCATAAAGGTTAATATATGCTTTAAAAAGTACAGAGAAGAATAAATCAAACCAACATTGAAGAATGCTTCAGACTGGATGGATGGATGAATTTGATCATGATGCCTTCCCACTCCAACCACTTCTGGGTGTCTCACAGAATAAAGAACAATACAAAAACTATGAACTACAATAAATCAGACCAGAAAAATTACAAAATAATTACAAGATGACAAGCTAAACAATTAAACAAAGTATAAGATATCACAGATAAGTGAGTCTCATTCACCCTAACCCAAGGCCTGTTTTCAAGGCCATCCAAAACTCCCAGGATGGGGGCGCTTCATTCCCAAGAGCAGGTGCCACTGCAGAGAAATTGCACTTCCTAGATCTGTAAATATGACCCTGCTCATTCAAGGATAAGTGAGACAAATAACCCATCAAATAACTGGTTCCTATTCTGTGAAGGGGTTTATAGGTACCTTATTTTTCGGAGTATAAGATGGACCTAGATTTTCACTCTCTTTTTGGGGCAAAAAAGGTGCCTCATATTCCAAAAAATATGGTAACTACCTAGCGTTGCCCAGGTATTTATTTATAGGGGGAAAATGTCTGTATCAAACATAATTTGTAATGTTGGATTTTCCCCCTTATCAGAGGGTGCCCCCTTGTGGAGTACTGTGAAGCCATTACCATGGCAACTCCACTGAGCTGTACTATAGAAGCCACTTTACAGCAGTACAGTAGAATCCATTTTAAGGCACAACAGGCTGTATCTTAACAGAACACACACCCTGAGGGGTTTTAGGGGTGCCTTACCCCCTAAAGTACTTGTTTCCAGAGAGTAAGTCATCTGTGAGCCAAGTTTGGTTGAAATTGTTCAAGGCGTTCCAGATTTATGTTGGAACATACACACACCCAAAGCTGCTTATATACCAGCACCTTGAACTGTATTCAGAAGCACACTGGCAACCAAAGGCATGTAGTGGAAAATCCACAGGTACTCACACCTCTGCATTCAGGACCAGCTGAAGCTTCCAATTGGTCTTCAAGATCATCCCAAGATAGAGCCATTTCCAACAGGCAAACCATGAGAAATAAGGCCATGAGCGATCCCGGAAAGGACACACTAGCATATCAGATAGTGTGCTAGTGCAAAGCTGGCTAGTCTTTGAGCAGGTGCTTTGATTCTAAGAGAAATCCTCCTCTCTAAGTTGCTCTTCATTCCTGATTGGGGAAGTGTAAAACTAATCCAAATCCCTCAATTCCCAATCTCTGGATCTGTCCATAAAAATATTTTGGGACAAAGGAATCCAAGGATGGAAGCACCAGCTCTATTCTGGCTCCATTTTAGGTAATCAACAAGTACAAGCAAAGCTATGTAAAATAATTTTGACCATGCTGTTAAAAAAACAACAATTTTATGGTATGTCAAGTGACAAAAACATTCATAAGAAATGACAATCAGTTCTTTTGTCACACAACCACTGAGGCTCCTAGCTGACAAAAGCTAAGGCCATAAGTGACTCCCGGTTTTCACTATGAAAGTTTTGTTCAAAGAACAAACTGATGTGAGAATATAATATCCAGAAGGATAAAAATATAAATAGATTAAAACTATTAATTGGGAAGGTAGGAATGCTGAACAAATTGACCCAACAGATAAAATGAGCTTGGATGTTCCAAGGTTAGATGGAAATAGAAAGCAATATTTATAGTTGCTGCAAAGACATGGGAAGGGCATAAATATCAGTGCAATTTCAATGTAGGACAACCTGTAGCAACACATTTGCAATGTACATGAGGTTTGGGAAGTCTGGTTCAGAGCTTCACAAAACAACATTAAAGAAGCTAAAGGATGTTTTTGAATAAAATGTGATTTGTTCATAGGCCTGGATAAAGCTGAAACCATGCCTTCACCAAGAAATTGAAAACACATCTTCCTGTCCAGTTGGTTCCTCCATCCTTTTGGGAGAAAAGGTGTAAATTAATAAGTTGGGGAAGAAACCAGTAGGGGACTCAGTGAGTATGGTATAGTCAAGATGGTACCATAACCCCACAATCAAAGCCTCAGCCCAGAGTTTTTTCACATGCATTATGTACACAATGCTCATAAAAAGGAGCAGAGCTTCAGTTGTGCCATGGCAATTGCCATCTTGACTTTTTTTTTGGACACACATACATATCTTTTCAGGCTCTCTGGAAACACGCACCTATTTTATTTAGAGTAGATTTGATACCAGACAAAACACTAGCCAGTCTACATGCCCAGACATGAGAGGTCTCTCACATTATGTTAATTGTTTTTCCATCCTTTATTGCTTGTGGAACTGAAACATAATAGGCAAGTAACTATTTTCTTATGAGATGCTGCATTGAAAGGAACTCATCATGAAATGCATTCAGATATTCTTTCTGCGTTGGTCATCTCAGTCTGTCTTACTAGTCCTCTCTTAGCTGAACACAATACAGTCATGGTAACTGAACACTAGGAGGATGTTCATACATTGATGTGCACATCTTAGAGACAAGCCCAGAAAGCAATTTGCATCAATGCACACATCAATCTCCCTTCTCATCCTCCTTGCCCTGTCCTGGTTTAAAAACTGTTTTAAAATATTATTAATGGTAACTGTTATTGTTCAACCTGCTTTTCTCAGATAGCAAAGTTAGTATAAAGCTGAAGCATTCCCATTGACTGGGCTTACTTTTAGTCATCAGAAGCTTTAATGTGTTTAAATAAAATTGGCATAGCTGGTTGAAAGCTTGGCCACTCCTAGGAGGTATATTTCTATAATTGCTTTCAGTGTGATGCCAAATTAGTTGGAGCGCATGGGTGAGTTTTGGCTTCTTCTGAGCATATAAGCTACATCATTGGCAAGCAGCTAAAAACTTTCGATTTACTAAATTTGCATTCGTAGCTTACTAAGAAACATTCATTCCTGAGTTATTTATACAAATAATAAAAGTGCATAATAAATATTGCATCTGTTAGAAACTTGTAAGCAAGCATATGTAGGTTTGTCCCATGAGGATCTGACAATACACTATGGCAACTTCTCCCCAAGGTGCTTTTTCAAGAGGCAACTGGACTTTCTGGTTTTTCTTTGAAGATGTTTTGCTTCTTATCCAAGAAGCTTCTTCAGTTCCTTTGGGACAACCATGGCCTGGATGACTGAGAATCTCCATAGACACGTGGCAATTTCTATTTGATTATGTTTTCTGGAACATTCGGGATCATTTGAGCATTTGGGGCCTGAAAGAAAGCAATAGCAATAGCAATAGCAATAGCAGTAGACTTATATACCGCTTCATAGGCCTTTCAGGCCTCTCTAAGCGGTTTACAGAGAGTCAGCATATTGCCCCCAACAATCTGGGTCCTCATTTTACCCACCTCGGAAGGATGGAAGGCTGAGTCAACCCTGAGCCGGTGAGATTTCAACCGCTGACCTGCTGATCTAGCAGTAGCCTGCAGTGCTGCATTTAACCACTGCGCCACCTTGGCTCTTAATAACATCTATACTATAATAACACCATTGCACAAATTAATGCCAGTTATATAATTTGTATCATTTGTGGTATGACATTGTAATGCAGATTACATCATCAGGTCTTAAAACATCAGGTCTCAGGTGTAGACTTGAGGACTTTTGGGGGTTACAGCTTTTCCTAGCTTTTTTGTTGTTTTCAGAACCATAGACAACTTGGTCTGTGCACAAGGATTTTCAAGTAAACTCACTATATCTATGTTCTGCCAAATGCTGTATATTGTCCTTACATGATTCTTGATAGGATATGTAATTATACAGTCATATGCATAGCTTAATTAATTAATTAATGTTTAATTAATAAATGTATTGATTATTGATTTATTTATTACAATCACCATCTTGGAATATCAATCCTTCATGTTATTACTGTTCCATATCTTTCAAAACTTCCCTGCAATAAAAACGTTTCTTAAACTTTGGCCAGAAAAGTCTATCGCTAACTTTGAAGCATTTAAATGAAGCCTTCATATCTTTACTCATGGTGGGGGTTTTTTTGGACTTCCATGGTTCACTTTTTTAAAATCATTCCTTTTAAAATACATCTGTCCAATATGAATGTAATCACTCCAACTTTCAGATATGAAATTGTTCAGAAAGTGATATGCAGCAGCTGTTTCTAGTATATTAATCTTCTGGTTTATATTGTTGAACTGCATAAAAAGTACCAATAAGACTTCAACATACTTTAAAAATACTTTTTATTTGTTTTACATTAGTAGCAATTCTTGTATGTAGCACTTGATAATCAGGCAATAAAAATATGTATCTCTTGTTAACTCTCTCAGGCTATATAGGTGTTTCTAGGCCACTTTTAGTGCTACCAATCAAACAGATGTTATTTTCTTTGACATATTTCATTTTTAAACAAAAAGGATGAAACGGAGCACAGAAATATGGGAGGATTACAAAACTGAAAACATTCTTGCCCTGAACCTTGTAAAATCCATGTTTACTAGAAGATAGTTGCAAATAGACCTTCATCTAAAGCACTCTATCCTTTAGCAAGGATGTTTTATGTAGGATGTAGGAGGAGACAAAATTTGGCCATATTATGACTAACCTGTGGTTACTGAAGGAAAATAAATTTTGGCATACTTTTGCAAATAAAATAATAATCATTAATGGAAAGGAACAAGAGTTTTCTATTTTGCATGCAATCATTGTCTAAAATCAATACAAATGACTTCAGAGTAGGTATGCTTAGAACGGGAATTTAATAGGAAATAGATTACCTCTCCTTTTCTTTTTCAAAAATCTTACAGGGGAGAAAATTAGCCCACTTGATAATTCAATTGCCTTCGCCTGACCTCAGTTATTTTCCCCATTGCATTTTAGTTTGGCAGAGCATGTGGATAAACATGTTAGCTTATATCTTTGTATAGCAACATACATTTCATTTGGTTTCATTGTAGTGACAACTTGCACACTCAGCTGGGAGTATAGTATAAGATCCACAATGTTCAAGTTTGTAACTTATTTATATTCAAGTCTCAAAGGCTAAATATAAATTAAGTCTTCATGGTAACTCTGCAACCTAAAGGTTCCATCTACGCAGTATGCAATTTTCCTGATATCCTGCTTTTGTTGGCTTCCTTCCAAAATGTTTTTTTAATCTTTCCAATCTAATCAACTGCACTGGGAGCTCTGCTATTCTTCCATCCAATTATTAACTAGGGTCAAGCCTGCTTAGCTTTTCACCCTCTGTCAAAGTGGGTTAAGTGCTGCCCCCTGCTGCTTCCAAGGAAGTTATAAATTGAAGCCAAGTGCTGCAAAGTATTTAAGGGAAATATGAAAACATTTATTTTATGCAGCAGAACCATCTCTAACTATGGAGATGCCAGAGAAGGCAGTCGAAGGCAACGCCTACTGTACACACACAGAGCGAGACTAGAAACAGGTAAGGAAGTCTGTCCGTTGCCATGGCAATTCGAGGCCCTAAAATTCGAAACTTTTAAGCAAGCGCTTAAAATTATAACAGTAGATCCGCGCGGCAAGAATCAGCCGACCGCTAGGGGGCCACAGAGCGCTCGCAGAACACTCCCTGCTACCATCTAGCGGCCGTTTGGACGTTTCCGGCCCTCGATCGAACTCCGCTTGGGTGGCGCTCGCGGCGGTTTCGCTGACGTCAGCGGAGGACGCGCGGACGAACGGTGACGAAGGCGGAAGCGGCTCAAGGGCTGGCGTGGAGGCGACCTCCGCTTCCCCCAACTCAGCCGGAATCAGCGCTGCCATGGAGGTAACCGGCGACGGGGAGTGGGGAGAGGGCGGGAGGCGCCGCCGAGGAGCTGAGCCTGCCCGGTTTCGCTGGCCTGCGACCCACGAGGGTTGGCTTTTCTCGGTTCGCTTTCCCTCCGGCTGTAAAAAGGCCTCCGCCCCCGCCGTTAGTGACCGGGGTGGGGGCGTTTTCCTGGGTGTGGGGACGATAAAAAAAATGCCGTTGAGTGGTGCTCGGAATGGCTGGATAGTCTATTCTGGACCGAGCCGAACCCGTGGTCTCTATCCGCTTTTCACAAGTCGTCTTGAAACACCGCCAAAGTGATTTACCGAGAGGCTAAAATTCTTTTAAGCAGCCTGGAATGGGTCCTATTTGCCACAACCCGAGATTTTGTGTGTATGTGTGCGTGTTGCGGATGGTGCCGAATCGCCTTTGGTCTTGCCTACCTATGACTTTAGCAGCAACCTGGCAGTCCCAACAAGTGAAACTTTCCTGGTTCAGACTGAAGTCAAGGAAGGCGCGGTGCTTAAGAAGGAAGCAATAAAGGACTCTCTTGGCTGCAACCAAAACTTTACTTAAGTTGCTTACATGTTGGGTTTTCTCACTTCCTTCAGATTTACAGTAGAAAACAACAAGTTTTTGAAATGTGGGCACGGTCTGTTGTTCGATTTTGGCTTCATGTCTTATGAACTTGTTGTGGTTTGTTCAGTAAACTGGTTTAGTGTAATGTACTATAAGCCCTCTCTGATTTTGACAAATAATGAACTCCAGGTAGTATAATCAAACAGCAGGGTAGAACAAGAAGCAATGGATGGAAACTAATCAAGGAGAGAAGCAACTTAGAACTAAGGAGAAATTTCCTGACAAAACAATCAGTGGAACAACTTGCCTCCAGAAGTTGTGAATGCCCCAACACTGGAAGTTTTTAAGAAGAGATTTGACAACAATTTGTCTGAAATGCTATAGGGTTTCCTGACTAGAAGACCTCCAAGGTCCCTTCCAACTCTATTATTCTATTTTAGCACCTTGCAATTATCTTTCACTTTTAATCTTGTGGAAAGGAAAGCTAGTAGTACAGAACATTCATTCAAGTAAATATGGTAATGTCTGGACTCTTCCTCCATCACGCCACTAAGCGAAGCAGTGTGGTGGCTTATTTAAAGGCTAATCAGGACACACACACATCCCAAAAAAGTTTGAGACGTTATAATGTGCTCTGAATGCTGAATATAATTTTCTATGTACTTACAACAGTTTGTTAACTGTCTTTGCAATAAGTTTATGTTCTAAGCTTTTGTGTGTCAGTGTATTGCATTGAAACAAGACCAATTTTTAAAAATTGGATGTCATCAGATTTGGTCATGATAACTCCTGATTTATTTGTATTAAATCAGTGGTCCCCAACCCCCGGTCCGCGGACCGGTGCCGGGCCGTGGAGTACCTGGCACCGGGCCGCGCAGCGGCCGGGGGCCTAAGGGAAAGTCGCTAGGCCTACGGGACAACGTCGTCCAATCAGTATTCTGGCTGGTCGGCGAGGTAGGGGAGGTAAGCTAAAGGGGCGTGAATTAAGGCCGGGCGTTCAGTTGCTGAGCAGCGCACGCAAATTGGTGGCTGGGGTGGCCGGGCGCGTGCCTGGGACGGTGTGCGGAGTGTGGCCACCGGACTGAGCCTCTCTCAGAGGCGGTTGGTGGGGGTGTGCCGTCGCGAGGTTTCGCTGCGAGGAATGTGAGAAGCCCAGGTGGTTGTTTCCTCCCCCCCTCTTCCCCGCGAGCTCTCGCCGGCGCCGGGCTTTCCCCTGGCTCGTCTGCGGCCGCCGTTTTTGTCTCCCGCAGAGGCTGTTCCCCGAACCACCACCACCACCACCACCAACCCGGCCTCCCCTGTCAGTGCCCCGCGTCATGTCGTGATCTCCGGGCGGACGTGTGGGACCAGGGAGGTGGCGGTGACGGCGGCTGCTGCTGCTGCTGCTGCAGCTGCCGATGGGGCTGCTCCGGATTATGTTGCCGCCTAAATTGCAGCTCTTGGCGGTGATGGCGTTCGGGGTGTCCGTCTTCTTCCTGGAGAACCAGAGCACTCGGGCCACAACACGAGTGATGTCAAATTGACCACGCCCAACCCAGCCCCACAGGGTCAAACACAATCCTGATATGGTCCTCAATGATATCGAGTTTGACACCCCTGCTTTAGATCCTGATAGTGTTTTAATTATTAAAATTTAATAGACATAAAAAAGATGAAGAAAGACTAACCTCTATGTTATTTTTATGGAAGGCCTGCCTGAAAGTTATAATGGTAGCTCCTGGGCCGTGCGCAAAGGCTCCAGGGAAGAGATGCCCCCCCACCCCTGCGCGCGCTCAGCGGGCCACGGTAAAAATATCAAAGGCTGACTGGTCCGCAGCGATAAAAAGGTTGGGGACCACTGTATTAAATGATCTACAAAACAGTATTTCATCTTTTGACAAAAATACAGGGAAAAATAATTCTAAATGTCATAAGGGAGAAAGTTGAACTAAACTTTCCTTGCCACACCTACAAGCAATACATTCCAGAAATATGTTGGTTTATTAGTAAAAATTATTGTCTTGAGCTACAGATTTTTTACCAGAAGGTGGTGCTGAGAGACTGATGTTTTTATTCTGTAAGATAATTTAAGATTTCGCTTTTATTTTTCAGTGTTGTAATGTTAATATAAGTAATTCAGAGCTTTTACAATGAGATGCTATGGTGTTCAAATATCAAATACGTGGGCACTATAGTATATCATAGCATATCATGACAGGAATTAGTTTAGTGTGTTCCCCTTTACAATTTGTCATAGTTGAAAAAAAGTTTCATATTCCCTTGCCCAATTTTTTTTTATTAACTTACCATATCATCTATGTGTGACAACTCTGGTTAACGTTAACTATGGCCTATTCAAATTGTGGGTTATGAAGCAACAGAATTTGTTGTTGGTAATTTAAAACAACAGAAGAAAAAAGCATATTTTCTCCTCATAGCTATCCCAGAGAAAGAAGAGAAGAGAAGTAGATGAGGTATAATGTTCTGTATTGTAATACACTTTTGTTTCTCACAGCATCCAAATACAGTTTTTTTTTACCAAATCCATAGAAGGTGATTGGTTTTCTAACTGAACTTTAGTATATACATTTTGCAATTTTTTCTTCCCAGGGTAAACTATGTAGAGTAGGACTTCGCAGTGCTTTTGATAAGATGTGGGAAAGGTGCTTTGCAATATGTTACAGGATAAAAGCAGCACATGCTTGTGTATCATTTAAAAGTCTACCTTTTTCTGAGAGTGCAAGGCTGCAAATAGGTCTAATGCTTTCCCATGAAAAGAAACTTGTGCCTTCAACTTAGTCTTAATTCCTGATGACCTGATGGAGTCCCTACAGTTTTTTTGGTAACATTTTTAAAAGTGGTTTTGCTGAGAGAGAATGACTAGATTAAAGTAATCCAATATTTTTGTATAAGGTAGAAATAGAATTCTAGCCTCCTGATATTTAGCTGATGGCCCAATCACTGTATCAGACTGGCCCACAACGCCCCTTCCCTTCTGTCATTAAAGCAGAAATCTTGCAACAGCAAGAAAAAGACACACCTAATTTAATAAATAACAAACAGATCCTGCATTCACCTCTTCCTAGTCAAATTTTTAAAAGTATTATGTAACATTTAACAAGTACCACTGAATATTTTTGGGTAAATATAATGTAGAATTGCTAAGATTCCTTTCTGTAATTTTAAAATGTTAGTTATTCTTTTAACTGGTTTAGTAATGGAATTATTTAAATGCTATTTCTTTTTGTAAACTGCTTTTTTGGGGGGGAAAAGTGATCGATATGATAATATAAAACTCTGATATTTCATGCTTTTTTCAATATAAAACTTTATTTCTGCTTAGCTACAAGATAATGAACAAGAAATGGCAGCTTCTCCTCCTTCAGCCACATCAGGGAAGTCAAAGGTATATTTCTATAAACTTTTCTGACACCTTTATAATCAGAATTGGAAGTCGCTATCAGGGTCATCTGGATGAACGTTTCTCAACTTCACTAACTTTAAAATATATGGATTTCAATCTGCTGGCTGGAGAAGGCTGATAGTTAAAGTCAATTCAAAGTTGCTGAAAATGAGGAACATTGATCTAGATTGCTACTACCACCCCACTCTGGATTCAGTGGGTGACTATTCAGCCTCTGCTTAAAAACCTCTAATAAAGGAGAATTTATCATTTCATATCAGAGACTATTTCACTGCCTAATAGTTTATCACAGTCTGGAAATTTGTTCTGATGTCTAATCACAACCTGCTCCCTTGTAGTTTTAACTAGTTGGTCCTGACCTCTGTGGCAATCAATAATAAATTTTCTCTCTTTTCTATATGACAAGCCTTCATAAAAACCTTCATTAAAACTGCTATCATCTATTAGTTATTTCTTCTGTAAATTGAACATACCCAGATTCTTTGAACATTACGTGGCTTTATTATATAAACAAGCCCCCACTATCTTGGTAGTAATCCCCTGAATCTCCTCTGATTTATCACTGTGATTTTTTAACAGTGGTGACCAGAATGAGATACTCCAAGTGGTTTAATAAATTGGTTCATTTTCAAATATAAATATTAACTTTGTTTTAAATATAAATACAGAACCATTGCCATTAAGTTTATCTATTTTTTATTTGGCAAGAAATAATGGATATAGTTTTTAGCGGAAACATCTTCCAATCATACCAGGAAAAGTAATTAAAATGCTATTTTTTTAATTGGTCTTTCATGCAATAATCTGTTTAAAATAAAATATAGCTTTTGCAATGTTCAGATATTCTTTTTAAGCTTCCTTCTATGTGTAATTGGGTTAGCAAATCAAAGAATTTTAAATATCTGAGGATAGTTTAATTTACTAAGTCCTTAACTATATCTTAATCTTAACCAACATAATAAACTGCAGAAATTTCAGTTGGAAATCAGTGTTGTCCAATTATCCAGGTACCGTGTTTCCCTGAAAATTAGACAGGGTCTTATTTTATTTTGACTCCTGAAATAAGCACTTGGCTTTATTTTCAGGGAGGTCTTATTATTTTTGAGGTGCAGGAGGTGGCGAGCGTGGTCACTTCATGGCTGCTGCTGTGTTGCAATATTTTCGGGGAGGGCTTATTTTAGTGTATGCGCTAAGAAGGCTGATTGGTCTTATTATCCTCAGAGTTCTTATTTTCAGGGAAACGGTATATTATTCTTCAGTCTGTAAGATCAAAACTCTCACAGGGTTTCTTTTCTGGATCAAGAATTTTGTTATTGAAACATTTAGTACCCCTCAATATTGTCTGTTGTAGTTTAGTAATGACTTGGAAGCTGAAGGTTTTATTCTACTGGACCCGAAGAAAAGTATTAATGTAGCTCTTCAAGATATCTTGCTTTATTTAATTAGCCAAAGTAATATTTTGAAATATATCATGGAGGAATATGGAGGTCTATTGTAATTTTGGAAGACGTAAGTGCTTTAAGTATTATTGTTCTGAACGGTTGATCTCATTTTGTAGGTCTATTGGAACTAAATGTGTTTTACAATGATATTAAACCAAAAGAGTACATCATACATTACAATGTTTTCTTATGAGTCCTGAAGTCAACAGCCATCTGTAGTAATATATCGGTTGAAGAGCAGAACCAAATATGTTCTGTATGATTATCTGTATGTTTAAATGAAATTTGAATATGCATCCATTTTAATTTGCGTTTATGGATTTTACAGCTGGACACATTAACAAGAGAAGATCTTATCAAATTTTCAAAGAAGCAAATGATGCTTTTACAGAAAGTGAAATCCAGATGTGCAGGTATTTTTACAGAAACATATTTAAATTTATTTAAAAGCCATATGGCAGGCTACTCTGGAGAAATTTAGCAAATCCTTCCTCTATATTCTCTCTTCCCCCCCACCTCCCGCCCATAACTTGCATTAGCATCCATGATATGAAGCTTCCTGATTAGACATGTTGCTGTTAATAATGCTGAACTCTGTAGGTTATATAGATTATATTTTGTTATTGTGTAAAAATAAGATATAAATATAACAAGATACTGATTCATACTCAAATAATAATTTTCTCTAGAATTAGAAAAAGAAATTGAGAAACTAAAAACAACATCTGTGGCTGGAGGAACTGATGATATTATTCAGGTATGAATCCATAATAATGCATAACATATGGTGCAATAATGTTTAATTCCCAAGAAATTCATTGTTTGGTCCAGTGGGAATGATAATGGCTTGAGTTATGTAGCTCACATTGCTCTTTATGTCTTTTGCATCATTTACCTAGAGATAAAATAAAATACAGACTGCTGGTTGATTGTGAATAACTTAATTTCACTTAATATGGATTGTTTTTTAGCTTCTTCTGTGTTCTTAGAATTGAATACTGTTTATGTCTGGTATAAAAATGTCATTATTTTTTAAGCTAAAATTCAAATAGTGAAAGGAATTGTTAGCTTTAATTATTCAACTCACCATACAACTCATAAGAAGGTTTTACCTACTTTAAGACATAATGGCAACTTTTGGATGAAATACTATATTATAATCATAGTATTATAATACTATATGCAGAAACCTAGGCTCACTCTCCCCTCCTCATTGTAGCTACAAAGAGCTCTTTTCCATTTTCTTTTAACCTCAGTTCAGTTTTACATTCAAACTCTAAAATGAAAAAGGTTTACTAAAACATGGTTTAATTAACCATGGTTTGCTTGGCTCACATGGACTGCAATGTAAGGCTCAAATAGGATTAAAAATTGCACTAATTGAAAAACACAAGTGAAACCTTCTAATCATAGTCTTCTAATAGGGCTAATCATAAAAATGTAAGTATTTTTATCATCCCTTTCTTTTGTCACCTCTGTCCTCTAATATGATAGAGTAGGTCTGATGTTTATTGATAAACGAAGTTTACTCTATATTTTGGGATTAATGATGAATACCTTCTATAACCAAAATTGACTGTAGGATATGTATCGTGTTTTTGTTAATTTTTTTCATTTTAATGGTAATGACCGGATTATTTTCCTTCCCCTGTTAAGATGTCATTTATCTGTGAAGAATGTATACAGGTGAATTTCACTGAAAGATCATTGATATAATTAACATGGAAACAAATATTTCTGAATAACTTTCACATAAGAGAACACATGATGAATAACTTCCTTCCCAACCCCTCAGACTTTGGGGTGTTATGCCAAAGCAAGCAATAACTCCAGGAGAGTGGTTCTAGTATAGTCTCTGGCAAAGAAAAAAGAGAACTTAAGAGAAAATGCTGTGTTTGTGTGCGTGTGTGTTTTTAATAAAGTTAATGTATCTCTGCTTTTGAAAGATAATTACAATTTTTTTCTCTCTTCTCAAAACTAGGCACTTACAGAGAAACTGAATATGGTTCTTTTGGAAAAAGCAGAAGCCCAGCAGCAGTGTGTAGCTCTGAAAAAAGACCATGTGAAAAAACAGCAAGAAGCAGAGGTATTCCATAAGAAGATTTGATAATTGTTGACATTAAAACATAGTTTATTAAATAGAATTTGAGTCACAGAAAATCCTTTCATTTAAGCTTTTTGGCTTCTAATTCTGGTTAATATGAACTGCCCAATTTTCTCTTGCAAACAGGCAAGTACAAATGCTAGGAATGAACCACACAAGCGTGTAATGTTCATTGAAATCTGTGTATAGGACAGTGTTTCTCAATCTTGGCAACTTAAGATGTGTGGACCTCAACTCCCAGATTTCCCAGCCAGCCACTATCCTGATGGCCAGGAAATTCTGGGAGTCACAGTCCACATCTTAATGTTACGATTGGGAAACTACATTATTCCAGTCCTGAAATGTGGGTCAACAGTGTGCCATTGTAAGATTTGCAAATCTTAATGTGATAAAAAATATTTTAATGACAGAGAAAAGCAAAACTAAACACTAATGCACATATATATGTTGAGTGAAAATGTTATACTCTACATATGAGGCATTCAGATACTATAAAAATATAGAAGTTCTAAATTTTTATTCTAAATTTGCATTATTCTTCTACATTGCTAAACATTTTACTGTTCTCTGATCTCTCTGTTTTGGAAAAAGTATATGAAAGTACATTTAGGATTTAATCTGATACTCATTTCTCTGACACAAGTTTATCATCAGACATAAAGTTTATTGCTATATAAATTTCCCGTTCAGTTTTACAAATGGAATAAATTGGAAAGGAACTAAATCAATTAAGTTTATATTATTTACGGACTATATAGTATATTCTGTTGTATTTAGAAATCCTGTCTTGCTAAATGAAATGTACATTTTCCCCTTATCAGAAAAATTATTGCTCTAAGTCGGTGATGGCAAAAGCAGGGGAACGCAGGTTGTGCGCGGGCATGTCACACCTCCAATGCAATGAGCGAAACCCTGCAGCACGCATGGGCACATGACAGGTGTGAACCCCCATTGTTTGCATGTTTTTTTCACTCACCCCAGGCTCCAGAGGCTTTAGAGACCCAGTGACCATCCGGAGGCTTCAGGAGCTTCCATGAAGCCTCCAGAGCACAAAAAACCAGCCCCTATGGGCAAACCGGAAATTCGGGAACAGACTTCCGTTTGCTCGTAGGGCCAGTTTTATTCCTCCGGAGCCTTCAGGGGCCTTCCGGAGGCTTCCCTGAAGACGACTCCGGAGGACAAAAAAGGACCCTAGAGCAAACCGGAAGTCACTTGTAGGGCCAGTTTTAGGGAAGGCCCCGAAGGCTCCGGAGGGCTTAAACCGGTCCTACGAGCAAACCGCAAGTCCATTCCTGAACTTACAGTTTGCCCATAGGGCCGGGTTTTTTGTGCTCCGGAGGCTTCAGGGAAGCTCCTGAAACCTCCGGAGAGCCTCCAGGGGAGCAGGGGAGGCTGTTTGCACGCGCTGGCCAGCTGACAGGGCAACGCCTCGCATGCCCTGACAAATGGCTCCACATGCCACCTGCGGCATGCGTGCCATAGTTTTGCCATCCCGGCTCTAAGTTGAGATAAAGATATAGAACAATAATAGTACCTCTGCAGATTGCACATGTATATTTCTTGTAAAATCTACTAAATGTTTGATTGTTAGTTCTATAAAATAGACCTGATGCTTCATCACATATTTGATTTTTTTTTTTTTAATTAGGCTGCTGTTGCTCAGGAAGAAATATGGCAGAAGAAGTTTGCCCAATTGAATACCTCTCACCAGAAAGAAATTGAAAGCCTTAAAAATGAAGGATTAATTGCACAGTCCAAATTTAATGAAACTGTAGCCACATTGCAAAAGGAGCTGCATATAGAACTGAAAAAACAAGAACAGCTCACAGAACAGCTTAACTTCCATACTAATGAGCATGATGAAATTAGAAGACTACAGGAAGAAGTCCAGCAGACAAAGATCACTTACGAAGAGCAGATCTTGAATCTAAAGAAACAGATAGAATTTTCCAATGCATCTAAAGAGGAGGAAATTACCAAACTAAAAAGTACTATTGAAAGTAATTCTAGACAGCATCAAAACAGAATTGATGAGTTAGGTGAAGAGCTAGACAAACTGAAAACCTCTCACCAAGATGAGCTATCAGAGCTACTGCAAAAACTTGAAGCCTCTGCTAAATTATGTGAGGAGGAGCAAATTAAAGTAGATAAGCTAAAGCTGGACTTGATAGAGCAATACGAGGTAAAAGAGAAAGAGATGCAGGTTGAATTGCATGCTTGTAAGGAGAAATATGAGCAGGAATTGGAATGCATAAGGCAGACCTCGACTAAGGATGATGAAAATCAAAATGAGACTAGAAATGCTGAAACAGAACCAGAAGTAATAGAAAAGACTGGGCATATGGATCAAGCTTTCAAAGAATTGGAATCTCGGCACAGTATATTAAGGGATGAATTAACTTATATGAACAATGTTAAAATGAAACTGGAATTGGAAGTCCAACATATAAAAGATGAGTATTTTCATGAAAAGGAAGATTTGGAATTCAAAATTAATGAACTGCAACTTTCTAAAGAAGATCATTGTTGTGTAATAGAAAAACTGAAATCAGAGCTCCAGTCGGCAAAAGAACTATACGAAAAACACATAAAAGAGAATAGCCTCAAAATTGAGGGTTTAGTAGAAACACACAAAAAAGAAATATGTGAACTGAATCAAGCTATAACATCAAGCGCAGAGAAAAAAACCCAGTCACTTAATATTAAAATACAGGACCTCGAAGAACAATGTCAGAGGCATATAGAGGAGAAAGAAGAAGCCATCGCTAGTTATGAGAACTTGCGGGAAACACTGGTAACTTTGCAGACTGAATTGGGGGAATCAGCTGGGAAGATAAGCCGAGAATTTGAATGTATGAAGCAACAGCAGGCTTCTGATGTTGATGAATTACAGAAAAAGCTCCGAGCTGCTTTCAATGAAAGAGATGTCCTCCGAGAAGAGGTTAGTTCTCTCCGTCAACAAGTAGAACATTTCTCCTCCCAAAAAAAGGAGGTGGAAGAGCTCGGGCATAAAATAGGGACACTTCAAGCAGAGAATGAGCAACTGCTTTGCTGTCTTCATCAAAAGGAGTCTGACCTAAAACAAATGGAAGAGAAAGAAAATGAACTTTCCTCACAGAATAGTAGCTTCCAGGACAAAATGCAAGATTCAGCTGAGGAAATAGAAAACCTGCAGAAAAAATGCAAAACACAACAAGAGACGGTAATGGAACTTCAGCAAGAAGTTGAAGCTCTTAGCATATGCAACCGTCAATTAAAGGAACAGGCAGAAGAGTTAGGGGAGAGACTGGAAGGCGTTTCTGGAGAAAAAGAAACAAACCAGGAGAAGCTGATTAAATTTGAACAACAAATGGATGCCATGGAGCAAAGTAGAACAGGGCTATTATCTGAAATAGAGGCTCTTAAAAGTGAGAACAACAAATTGAAGGAAGAACAAGATCAAGCAAGGCAGGAGCTTGACCGCTTGTCATCTGAAAAAGGAGACTGGAATCTATCCAAAGATAAAGCAGAGAGCTTAGAAGTGAAACTACATATGGCCTGTGAAGAAAAAAGCCGTTTGATTAAAGTACTTGAGGAAGAAAAGGCCTTTAAATCTCTTGTTGTTAGTCAGCTGCAAAGTCTCCATGAAAAGATGGGCTCCAAATACCCAGATGAAAACAAAGAAGAAGATATTATTGGCACATTGCAGGCTGCAAATGAATGTTTGGCAAAAATGAAGCAAGACGAACAGACTCTGATCTCTCAGAAAGATGAAAATATTAATCTGCGGCAGGAATTGCAGAGAGTCCAGGATGAAAATGAAGCTCGTTGCTCAGAATTAAGATCTCTATTGGATGATTATGAAAAAGAAAAATGTCTCTTAAAGGAGGAATTAGAAGGAGCTTTCTCAGAAAAAGAAGTACTTCAGCTTGACATCCAAGAGTTGAAACATACCAGTGAGAAAATCAGCAAGGAGAACCAAGATCTTCTAGTTCATATAGAAAATATTTCTGAACAACATGCAAATCAAGAAAACAAAATGAAAGAGCAGGAAGAAAAATCGGAAAAAGAACAGAAAAATCTAATCTTAATTTTGGAGCAAAAGGAGACTGAACTGAAAAATGTGCAAGCTGAACTTTCTTTGCTAAAGGTTAGGCTTTTATTATTGAAATATTTAGGTTCTATTATTGACATCTTTAGACCCCAAGACTTAAGTTGGAAAGCTTTGGGGAAGTATATGCAAACAAATTTCTCTCTACTGCTCATATTTATAAGAGAATAAGTACAAAAATGTACTTTGTTTGAACTTTCAATGGTTTCTTTTCATTTTAGCAAACAAGATTGTTTTAATCCCAAAACGAGCATATTTGTAGGTATATGTGTACATTATCAAATTCAAAATGATTTTTTGATCAAAATTGGGTAAGGGGTAGCATTTTACTTAATTTTCTTTCAGGAGTCAGAGAAGGGTTTTTTAAAAAAATAAAAATAATGGCATTTTGAACGATAAAAGATTAACCCTTGTCTTACATCAATTCAAAAGATCCCTTTTTCTCCTTAGTTTTCAGAGATGGATTTCAAGTTTGAAAGTTAATAAATTTAAAGATTTCTTTGTCATTGGCTGATCCAAAATACAGTTTGTACTTGTTTGTTGACTACAAGTGAAGCTGGCAATGTGGTCATTAAGCAAAATGGCCACTAAATGAAACTGCAACCCTTCTTATGATCTTACTTCAGCTTTCTTTTGCTTTACAGACCAACAGAGGTGGTTGCAGAGTTAATTTTTTAACACTTGTACATTGTGAAATGTCACTAATCAAGGAAGTTGCTAAATTAGGATTACCTGCAAACATGTCATCATGCTTTATGTTTTTTGTAATTTAATAATGCCCAAATCGTAATTTCTACCATTTACATAGAAGACTTACATGCCAAGTAAAGGTAGTCCTTGACTTATGACCATAATTAAACCAACAATTTATGTTGCTAAATGAAAAGTTTGTTAACTGAATTTTATCCAATGTTACGATCTTTCTTGCTATAGTTGTTAAGCAAATCACTGCAGCTGTTAAATTAGTAACAGAGTTGTTAATAAATCTAGCTTCCCCATTGATTTTGCTTGTCAGAAGATGCAAAAAGTGATTGCATGACCCTGGGAAATTGCAATCGTCATATTTATGAGTGAGTTGCCAAGTTCTGAATTTTGATTGTGTGTCCATAGTGCAATGGTTGTAAGTGTGAAAAACGGTCACAGGTCACTTTTTTCAGTCTCTTTAAACAGTCACTAAACAACCTGCTGTAAGTTGGTACTCCGGTTCTACCTGTAAATCATCCTGCTGGGTTTTTTTATTGTATAAAAACAAAAAATTGACCAGTCTGATAATTTTATGTTAAGATTATGATACAATGTTCTGTCTCTAGAACTTGTTTCCTTCACCAAGCAAAGGGAATCATCTGCTGAAATGCCCATCTTACTTATTTTTGTTTATAATGCAGGAGTCTGTGGAGAAGTCTTCTGCTGATCGCGATCAGCAATTATTAGAAACAGAGAAAATAGGTAATTTGTATACATTTTGTTTGCTTTCTTTTCATATCTTTGTTTTCTTTTATTTTTCAAAAAAGTTTGTACATAAATTATTACCGTATTTTTCAGAGTATAAGATGCACCTTTTTCTCTCAAAAAAGAGGCTGAAAATCTGGGTGCATCTTATACACTGAATACAGCATTTTTTTGCGTCCCGAAACCCTGCTTCCTTCACCAAAATGGACGTGTAGAGCCTCTAGGAAGCTTTTAGAGAGCTCCTGGGGGCTGGGAAGGGCAGAAATGAGCGGGAAAAAAACCATGCCCCTTTTTTAAAATGAAAAACGGGCCCATTTTCGCAAAAAAATGGCTGTTCTTTGCCTGTTTTTGTCTCCCCCCCCCCTCAGGAGCACTCTGCAAGCCCCTTAAAGGCTATTCATGCCTTGCGGGGAGGGGGAGGAACAGGCCCATTTTCGTGAAAAACTGGCTGTTTTGGGGAGGTTTGCAGAGTGCAAAAACTTTTTTTATTTGCCTCTTCACAACCTTGTTGCCTCTTATACTCCGGTTCGTCTTATACTCCGAAAAATAGGGTAAATGCTTTTCTATAGTTTGTTATATTGAGTAATACCCTAGCAGTCTCTGCGAAGCCAGATCCTATGCATGTGCCTTAAATTACCGATTATAGTTTTAGAATAATGCTCTTGAGAGTAAATATACTTAATAGACAAAGCTCATGCAGAGGATAATTTAAATAGCAGGCTTTCAGGCAAATATTGAACATTAAATTTTTCTTTAAAAATATATAATTTTGTGATTTGGCATTTAAGAGATTGAGGTGAAGTAGCAAGTGATCACTTAATTTATTTCAATTTGATGACTATGAACATTTTTACCACACATTTAATATATTAGATGTGCATTATTTGTTGTTGAATTGATGCTGCTAATTGTCAAATCTTAGACCATTTCAAACTGAAGTCCTTTGAGATGGTGACTAAATACAGCATACAATTCAAGTGGCAATACAAATAATGAAATGAATACTTTTAATACAGTTATTGACTATAGGAAGATTTTTGCTTTTACATTTTAAAATATTAATTTGGTTTGCTTTAGTAAATTTGGAACAACAGCTGAAAGAGAAGGAAGAAAAAACAAATAAAATTAAAGCTGTTGCTGTGAAATTGAGGAAAGAACTGGATTCTAGCAGGAAAGAGGTAAGTTGTCAAAGGAAACCTACACTATCATTCAGTTGAAGTGTTGGTAATGCAATTTACATTACACTGCAAATTACATTTACATTGTAAATACATTGGTAATGTAATTACAATATGTTAAAAGTAACGTTAATAATTTTAATTGTAATATATTTTCTGAATTGTGTTGTCACCCAAAATCATTTGTTGAGATGGGTGGGTATAGAAATCAATCAATCAAATAAATAAATGTCATTCTGGCACCATATAAAGTTTCTAAGGCCTGTTTTTATCTTATTTCATTGAAGGTAAATGATATGAACATCTGGTTTTAGTTACTTTGTCCACTAAAAACTCTTTTGTTTCTTAATTTGCATACATTTATGCATGTGGATTTGGTGGCAAGTTTACACTTGATTTTGCAGTGAGCACACAGTAACAGTAGTCTACATATTCAGTACAATTTGTTGGAAGCATATTTTATCACTTTTTGAACTGGCTTAGTAAATACATATTAAGGACAACTCTAGAATTGTTCTTTTTTAAGTTCTAAAATAATCAATCACTTGCTTTCTATTTATTTCAAACATTTTGATTTAATTAAAATCAAATCTTTGTTACAGTCAAAGGCTCTAATAAGGTAGGTGGCACATAAAAAGCATTCAAAATACTTTGATGCTGTTTCAAGCCCAATAGACGTTATTGAAAATATCACTGTGTTCAATCTAGGATGGTCACCGGAACCAGCGGTTTTGTCTTTTGGACTTGTATTTGAGCCCATCTTCAGGGAACTTTTCTCTAGCATGCTCTGAGTCCGAAAGCCTGGAAGACAAAACCACTGGTCCCAGTGATCGACCCAGATTGGATCCTGCAACATTCTTCTGGGACACATATATTCGCCTTCATTCATATCGCAGCATTGCCTACATAAAATAAAACAGGGCTGCGGGAAAGCTAAGAGTTGGTGGATCAGAGTGAGCAGGCAGCTACAGGAGGCTTGTCTTTGCATCTCTTGGCTTTCCTGCAGCCCACGGCACGCCCAGATCACCTACCTCCCCATGCCTCTGTCTCTGTGTCTGATGCTTGGACAGGGAATCAGCCAGGCTGATCACCCTGAAATCATGATTATCTGAAAATAAGCCCTGGTGCTTATTTTGGAGTCCCCAAATATGTAAGATGGAGTGTTATTTTCTAGGAAACGTGTGTGTGTGTGTGTGTGTGTACATACACATACATACATATACACACAAACTTTGTTAATAGATTTTCCACTTGAATATTTTCATGTTGAAAGAGCTAGATGCATTACTTTGGAGACTTGTTGGCAATTGTACAGATTATATTTGTAAAACTTTGAGTGAGAATCAGAATTTAATGGGCCAAATATCTTCATTGAATAGAACATGCCTGTGTCTTGGGTTCTCCCTAAGCTATAAAAATGCTCCTGTAGAATTTGAGAGTCTTTGAAAGACTGCAGAAGTGCTGTGGGATATTTAAAAGAAAAATGGATCAGTGAAAAATATATCTTTCCATTCAGATCATCTTTGCCACCGTGATTAACTTTTTTTTTCTGCCTGTAGGTACAGTCACTTAGAGAAGAGCTGGAATTAATAAAATCAGAAAAAGAGCAACTCTCTTCTTCAATGGCAGACATCATTCAGGGAGCTGAGAGCTATAAGGTAAAGCATCTTCGTCTTTACCAGGTGTATTTCAGTAACAGGCAACTCTTTTGGTCCAGTATGTGGAAGTAGAATTTTGAGAACATGTTAAAAGTTTTCTCGCCAAAAAGCTGTCCTGGTGTGATACAATCACATACCAAACATCCATTCATCAGGTAAAAAACATAGATATTTCCTCAAATGCTATCTTTTCCCACTTTCTTCTGAACCCAGAAGTCATTGAGCAACAATTTTCCATTCTGAAGTAATGTTAAAGAGGAAGCTATACAATTGGAGGCATTTTTAGAAATACATATGATGCTGAAGCTGGTGTATAGTATAGCCTTTATTGCCATTGTACAAAATAAATACAGTGTTTTTCTATGAAGCATGCTAGTGTTCCAGCAATATAGCTTTCACACAAGATTACAGAAAATAAAATGTAGACTTATTTCCATTGGGGTAAAAAGTCAATTTGTCTAACGTACTGATGGGGTAAAGAAAACGATGCATCTCCCTTGTACATGTGTAATGCACTATGGGCCTATATCTGTTCCAACAATGTTTCAAATTACATGTGCTTCCCAAGAATCTTTTATTAGAATATGACAAGCAAGCAGAACAACTGGATTTTCAAAAGACTCGAGCTCGTAATTTTGAACGTCAGATTGATGACCTGACCAAACAGTTGGAGAATTCAGTTCAGCAGGTATTTATTTAGTAACGTATGTAATAAATAATTTGTTACTTGTATTTGCAAAGCAGAGGATAAAACTAAGTGGAAGAAATGGAGAGAGAAATTGGGAAAACAGACTGCTGTTTAAGGCTCCATTGTAAAAGCAATGCCTTTGACAATAGACTTCTGATTTTTTAGTCCAGCTTTCTATTGTCACTAGTGAGTAGCCAAATATCTGTGGAAAGCTTACTGAGGTGCTGCTCTTGAATGTTCTGAGTTTTCTTTTTTAAAGAGAATTTTCTGTTCTGCCAACAATTTATTTAATATTTTTCATCTTTCATCATCAGGCAGGCAGTTTTTTTGACAGAACAACAGGAGGGAGGGAGCGGGGGGAGAAGCCCTTTACACACTTTTTGCTCTGATGTACACAATGTTGGCTTTACGCTTTCTCAGCTCTTAATAGAAAATTAGTAGCAAACTTAGCTCTTGCTTCAGGCAGTGCAAATGTTTAAATGATAGCTTGTTAAAAGTTCCCATATACAGAATGGAATAATGATTTGCCATCAAAATTGTATTACTTCTTTATTTTAGCAAGAACAGTGGCATTCTGCAAATGAAGACCTCTTGACTCGTGTTGAGACTCTTCAGACTAATGTCAAGCTGTTAGAAACCCAACTGCTAGAAATCCAGAAAGCCAAAGCGAAAGTGGATAAGGAACTTGAAGCTGAGAAGCTTCTAAAAGAACAAAAAATGAAGGTAAGCAGTACAATTATAAAAGCAGAAAATAAAACAATTACTTTGATTATTTGAATTTAGAGCACAAACTATTTTTGCAGGACCATGCTAACTCTGTCAGAGAAGTGGAAGAATTTCAGACATTACTACAGAAAGAAAAGAAGCATCTTCAGAAAGCTTTGGAAGAGCTAGAATTGGCAAAGAAGGTTGATGAGTAGTTTTCTTATTTGCTTGTCATACTTTTAGTTAAATATTTATCATCTTTTGACGTTTGGTTTTGATAGTTTCAGAATCCTAACTTTTATTTGAATAATAACATTAATTTAGAATATGAGAGAAATAGCTAATGACTTACAGACAAGGAATAACATGTTTTAATTTTACATGATGCTGAATGTTTTGATATACAGGATGCTCACAAAAGTACATTGATGGATATGGAAATAGCTGATTATGAGCGTTTTGTAAAAGAACTTAATCAAAACATTGCCAACAAAAGTAGCAGAATTGAAGATCTCGAGCAAGAAATTAAAATACAAAACCAGAAGAAAGAAATTCTAGAGGAAGAAATCAGTAAGCAGCTTCTTAGAATTTAAGCTTCCCTTTCTGTCTATAAAAGGATATATATATCAGTTCAAGAAGGCTTTGAATTCTGATTCAAAGTAATGTGCTATAAAACTAGCATATTTTAATACAGTGAAACTCAGTAGCCTGTTAACAGACAGGAATATATGTTCCCAGAATTAATATTGTTGCTATGGTTAATATTGTCTAATCAGTTAAATGCTTATTAAACAAGCTTTACTCCAACAACTATGTTGTTAGAGTTAAAAACAGATCATTGAATTTTTGTGCAAACTTTTGTCCAATGATGTGACTTGCTGTTATAAACTAAAGTCCCCTTAGGGAAAAGGGCGGCATACAAATAAAGGCAAAAGTAAAAAAAAAGTAAAAGAAGTACAAGAATTTTTTTTCAATAAAAGAGAAGCTTTATTATGCAAGTAGAATTTGCATAAACTAAGTAGGAAAATCGTGTTTAATTAAATTTCAGCTGTTTTTCTAAACAAGTCAGCAACAAGGATTACTTTGTTCCTTAGAATCCTTACAGAACTCTGTACAGGAGTACGAGGAAAAGAATGACAAACTCAAGCAATTACTGGTAAAAACAAAAAAAGAGTTGGCAGACTCAAAACAAGCAGTAAGTTTATGTTTTCCACTATTAATTCAGCTTTCCTGCCTTCTGACAACAGTATACTAATGTTTTCATGGTGTTATTATGAATATTTTTTCTATTCCAGGAAAATGAACTTTTAAGATTTCAGGCATCTCTCAAGGGAGAACTAGAAGCCAATCAGCAACAAATGGAAGATTATAAGGCAAGATCCTTCCACCACCCCCTCCACTTTCAGACTAGTAAAAAAAGAGTATTATATCCATATCGATATTGCTTACAATGTCTGCTTGGGATGTGTGTATTATAACTTCCACTCCTCTTTCAATTCATTGAATAAATTTGAACTGTGTGAATACTGTATGTTTGTTTCATCACCAGTGATGCTGTGGATATTGCAATGGCTATAAAATTTATTTTCATTCTGGGAACTGGAACTCAGGTATTCAGGGCAATTTCCCCACATTTGGCTAGAGAGGATTTTCCCCAAATATAAGGAGCAGTAGGCCTTTCACAGAGGATCCCTGAACTGGTCCTGGATGCATGAGGCAGTTCCTGAATTACACAGGAATTCCTTTTGCATTCCCGTTTTTGCACATTTTGAATCTTGGGCTGCATGTATGTAGAATACAACTGCTGCAATTTTGTACGTGCATCAATATGAAAGCCTCCATTTTATGTATGTAAAAAGCAGCAGCCGCCATTTTCACATCCCTTCGTGATGTACATGTCAAGTTCTACATTTGGGAATTTTTCCTGTGCTATATAGCAAAAGTGGCCTCTCGGTCATTCCTCTGTTAATTTAATTTGCTTACTTGGAGGAAGCACTTCATGACTTTGCTAATCTTAAGTTTTGTTTGATTAAACTCCTTTTGCCACAGCAATATGTCATAAGACACTTTTCCTGAAATGCACAGTATATAAATATAAATATATTAATAAATTAGCCTACAATTGAAAACAGTAAATATAGACTCAGTTTACTATTAGCCTTAAAATCAAAGTAAAGAGAATCCTTGTACTGAAATAAATGTATCTTTGCAGATTCAGCTGTCTGAACTAACTTGCGAAAGACACAAAATTCAGGAACATCTGCGGACTTCACTAGAGCAGCATCAGCGAGTTTTGAGTACTTACCAGCAGAAAGTAGCTGCCCTCCAAGAAGAATGTAATGCAGCAAAGGTATTTCAAGCCAACTTAGTCCGGTTGCATCTTAACAATTCCTCAGCGAACAATTCAGTAGACAGCTTAGACAGTAAGGGACAGGAGAACTTAAGGGAGATGTGCTGTTATTTAGACAAACAGGGCTGAAAGCAGTAAGTCCAGAGCATTTGCATCACATTCAGAAGCTGCTTGTGCAGATTCACTGGTGAGGGAGGAGGCACAGCACAGAGGTTCTGTTAATACAGGCGACCCTTGACTTAGCAACAGTTGATTTAGTGACCATTCAAAGTTAACAATGGCAGCAAAAAAAAAAGTGACTTAGGACCATTTTTCACACTTATGACCATTGCAGCATTCCCATGGTCACATGATCAAAAATTGGCCACCTGGCCACTGACTCATTTATGACGGTTGCAATGTCCTGGGTTCACATGATCACCTTTTGCAATCTTCACATAAGCAAAGTCAATGGGAAAATCAGATTCACTTAACATGTTACTAACTTAACAATTGTGGTGAATCACTTAACCACTATTTCAGTTGCTGATAATATGGGGCAAATTCAGTTAATAAATATTTCATTTGACAACAGAAATTTGGGGCTCAATTATGGTCATAAGTCGTGGACAACTTGTATAGGCAATCTCAGTAAAAGTAGTTGTGGCCTCCTTGTAGATTTTCCAGTCTGGCCTACCAGGTGGGACTGACATTAGTTGTTCACAGTTTGCATTCTGTCATTTGGACCATTCATAGTATTTAGGCACTTGGTATTAAAGACCTCAGAAATAGATTCCCATCAGGGGTGGATTCCGGCAGCCGCTACTGCTGGTTCGCTCAGGGATGCAGCACGCTCAGGGATGCACCGTGCGCATGCACAGTACAACTAAAATTGCACATGCGTAGAAGCAAAAGAAAACTGGTTCAGGGGAATGGCAGGACTGGGTCACTGCCGGTTCCAGCAACCCAGGCCACCAAGCTACTACTGGTTCGGCTGAACTGGTAGTGGTAGGAACCCACCATTGATTTCCATGTAATAGATGCCACGAGGGCAGCTTTGAGATGTGTATATTAAAAGGCAGTAGAAGAGTTCAAACATGGTCAGCATGATAGATTGTTTTCTTTAAGAAATATTATTCATCATCTGAACCTGTCACAACTAGGCTGATTGATGCACTATTTATCTCTTACATCTACTGTTATAGGCATTTAGTATATTTTCCTACATATCATAACTCTTCTCCAAAGGCTGCATACACATGGAGTGACTTTCATTTGATTGTAAGGCACTTAAATGAAGTATGAAGCTATAAAAAAACCTATGTGTGTATGTTTTTAGCAGAAATTACCAAGGTTTGATTCACAAGAGAGTATTAAAAGGTGGCTTATAAATATTCACCATAAAAATGCCTTTTGAATGGTCACCTTTTGTGGGGACTGGTTTTAAAAAGAAACAATTTACATTTTCAGTACCTACTTTGTACTTGATATTAGTAGTTGGACAAGTGTAGACTCTATTTACCAAAGACTGTTTTGGAAAGCAGATGGAAAATATGCTAAAATATTTGTACTATGGGAGACCAGTTTGAATAATCTGTGGATGCACTAGGCTAAAAGATAGATATTCTATTTATAGCATAGTGCTCTTGTGAGCAATGTGCAATTTCCAATCTTGTGTGCTTTTGCAAAATTGAATGACTCACAATGTAATTATAGCTAGGTTTTTGATGGATGTAGCTTTAGAAAGGGACTGGTTTATGTCTTGATGTGTCATCTTAAAATCAGAACTTCTAAAATTGTTGTGCTAGCTTCCATAGTAATTGTCCTGTGAAGCATCTGGGTATACTTTGGTTACAAATAACATTGTACTTATTCTATCATTTATGGTGTAGGGGGAGGGTGTGAAATAACATTGGTATTTGTTTGAAAGAATTTTTTTTTTTTTTGCTATTCCAATAAAATTAGGAATATATTCATTACGTTCAAACAGTTTATATTATGAAGGTGGAGAAAGAAAAAATATTAACTTGTCCTTAGTGAATAAGTGGTTACTTAACTATTTATATAGAAAGTATGGTAGTTATTTACTTATGGCCATTGGAACTGGAATTTCTGTTACTAAATGGTATAATCATAAAGCAGTGAGTCAAGGAGTATGGACAGAGCTCAGGATCAGGGAGGATGCAAGGGGGATGCATGAGGGGCACAGTGAAGATCAACAAGGATGTCAGCGGGTGTGTGAGAGGGGCCATTCACATCAGGCAGGGTATATGGGGAGCCAATGGGAGTCAGGTAGAGTGTGTTTGGGGGAGGGAGGAGTGCCAACTCAGAGATGCTGGCAATCTTTCTAGCTGACTTTCCCATTGACTTTCTGGTTGGTAATCAGAGTGCTGCAGCCAGTCATAAGTAGGATCCAATTGCCAAGCGGCCAGATAATGATCAGGTGATCTTGGAATTGCTGGTATGGGCAGATCTTACAATCTTTTTGATTGTAAGCCGCCCTGAGTCCCCTCAGGGAAAAGGGCGGCCTATAAATGTGTAATAAATACCAAAAAAAAAAAATCTCCATAGCCATCATTTGTTCAGCAACATCACAGCTTTGAATAGTTACTGAACAAGTGATCATAGATTAAGGACTAACCGTAGTTAGTTTCATTTTATCACATGTCTATTGCAGGAAGAACATTCTGCTGTAACCTCTGAATTTGAAAACTACAAAGTCCGAGTTCATAATGTATTAAAACAAAAAATAAATCTTCACAATCTGAAACTGATGTGACCAAACAAGAAAGGTAAGCTCCTGGCTCAAAATCATCTTTGAAGATAGAAGAGTGATCATCTGGAATCCACTATTTGTATAAAGTCTGGATAATTCTGTTCTGATTTTTTAAACAATATTTAATCAGTTGGCTAATTTTACCTTTAAAATTGGCTGAATGAGCTAATATGCTAAAGAACTGGTTAGCTCTTTCTCTTGTTCTTTTTTCAAGAAAGGAATATAAAAGAAAATTTACAGTTTTTTTAAAAATCTCTTTTCCTTTCTATTCTGTGAAAATCTCACCACAACTGAAGTCACATCTAAAAAACCAACATAAAGCAGTCCTAGTAATTGACCTAGGTTTGTATTTTATGTGAAATATGTCATTTAGTGTGTTCAGATCCTACAGCTACAATTCAGTCTGTAGCCATAAGTTCATATAATATCCATATAACTGGATAGCAATGCATTAGGTTTCAAAGGATCCACTTGTCCAAGAAGTGGGAATCAAGAAAAATCCCCATTACCTAAATCAGTTTTCTCAACCTTAGCAACTTTATATGTGGACTTCAACTCCCAGAATTCCCCAGCAGGATGCCATGAGAAATATTGATCTAATGTTCTCCAGAATATAATAGCATAACATTTCATTCCATGTACATTTCATGGAGTATACATTCTTGTGAATATATTTAGAAAACTCAAATCCATTTATTACTTCTGTCACTATATTTTACAATTCAATTAGGCAACGATACTAACCACATTGATCTCATAATAATATTCAACAAAATACAGAATGGGTTTTAGAGGCCTGAAAATAATAAATAAACAAATAAATAATATTGAATGTATATGTCACACGACTCACAGTGATCCTGGGAATAAATAAAATGTATTGAAACATTTAATGTGCAGCACTTTAAAGATCATCAAATGACCCACTTCCAACTTGAGAGACAATTTTTCATGAAGCTTCCTGTTCAAAATTGTTCAAATTGCTCATCTATATGTTAATAACTTGTAACTTTTAAAGAAGCAAGTTATACATTTTCTATGCTTGTGAAATTTCCTTTCTTTTAGAGAACATATGGAAACAGTAATAGAACAACTGAAGATTAAATTGCAAGAGACACAACGTAATTTACAAACAAATGTGGTAGAACTTCAGACTTTGCAGTCTGAACATGATGCATTGTTGGAGAGGCACAATAAGATTCTTCAAGAGACCGTAGCAAAGGAAGCAGAACTCCGAGAAAAGTAAGTTTTTTAGTATATATTTTTTACTGTTGGCTTATGATTAGCCATGATTTGTTTTTAATTATGTGTCCAAATATTTTCTTCATTAATAATATTTATATCTAAAAATCAATATGCCTGTAATTGATGTATCTCTTAATAAAGTAATCTGTTATAGAAATGGTCAGCAGTGGTACAATAGCTACTCCTTCCTTTAGTACCAGGTATTTGTTACTTTTTCTAATATTGAAACTTGGGTGGGTGTGATATTTTACAGACTTTGCACAATACAATCTGAAAATGTGGTAATAAAGTCAGAACATGCACAGATTGTGAGTCAGCTGACAGCCCAGAATGAAGCTCTTCGGAATAGCTTCCGGGATCAAGTCAGACATCTGCAAGAGGAGCACAGAAAGACAGTGGAAACATTACAACAGCAGTTGTCTAAAGTTGAAGCCCAGCTTTTTCAACTCCAAAGTGAGCCAAGCACCAAAAGTAAGCAGTGATCCATTTTTCATTGGGGGGGGGAAATCAATCAAGGCTACCTAATCCACTATACTTATATGCCTAAATTTAATTAAGATTCTTCTCTTGGTAAGTCACATGCATTTAAATAAATGATTTTAAGATGAATTTAATTTAATTTTGTCACTAAATCAAGTGACTTATTTTATTATGGTCTGGGAAGATTCAGCTGAAGACAGTTTAGTTCATGTAGCAAAGTTAAAGGCACCTGAAAGAGTAACTTACTGTGTATAATTGATAATTTAATGCAATGGCTTCATTTGCAACAAAAATGAGTAGTGATTGATTTCTTAAAATATTTGGAGCAGCTATGTAGAAAGCAACTTGATGTTTTGATGCTGTTTTATTATGTACTATATTTTCAGAGTATAAGACGCACCCCCCCCCAAAAAAAGTTGGTGGAAATGCCTGCATCTTATACAGCTAATGTATAAGCCCTGCCCACTCTTTGGCCGTTTTCAGCCTCTGCATCCCGTTTTTGGCCTTCGTATGCTCCATTTTAGACCTGATCCCCTGCAGGGATCACCACAGCACATCGCCACTAATCACTGCCTCCACGCGTCGTGTTTTCAGCTCTGAATGCTCCATCTTTGGCCTCCACAGTAATCAGCGGCAATGTGGTGTGCTGATCCCCGCAGACTGGAACAGGTCTAAAATGGAGTGTTCAGAAGCCAAAAACGCAATGTGCGGAAGCCAAAAACATGACACACGGAAACTGTGATGGGCTGGGGCTGTCCAGCAAGAACTTATTGGTGGTATTCCGGGAGGCCGATCAAACCGCCAATCAGCTGCTCGTGCTGAATCAGGCTACGATAACGTGCTGAAGCTGACCAAGCTGTTTGCTGTTTGCTGCAAGCACGCTAGCTAGATGAATATTGATGGATGCTGGTAGGCAAAGGCAGTTTTTTTTTCTTCTTTTCCTCCCCCAAAACTAATGTTATCGGAGCATCTTATACTCCGAAAAATATGGTAATTTTATAATGCTCTTGTAACTCTCAAATAATAGTCTCATTTATTTTCTATTCATTTGTTTTTCAGATTCTGTTCCTTCCACTCTACCAACCAAAAGTTTGCGAGAAAGAAGGAGCACTGACCTTCCTCTTCTTGACGTGCATGCTGTAACTAGAGAAGAAGGTGAAGGAATGGAAACCACAGACACGAGTCTGTATCGTCTGCCAGTACCCATGTACCATCCTTGGAACAGCTTCTCAATACTCCAGAAATGAAATTTGGTAAGATGGCATACAGTGGGGCATTGCAGATTAGAGTTCGTTTCTAACATATTACCAGAATCATTCATTTGGAATATGTTATATATCTCAGCAACAAATGAAATATAATATATTATGTATTTAAAATATAACCATAGACAAATTATTATGAGATATGAGATAGAGTAATTGCTACTCTGCCCGTGGAATCCATATAGTTAATGTACTGAGCTAACCCAGAAATTTGCTTTTGGAAACAATTTTAGAACCTCCACAATGGGAAGCAGAACTTACAAAACAAGAATTGGTCCAGAAGTTAAACACAACATCAAAGAGTGCTGATCACTTAAGTGGATTGCTTCGTGAGTCAGAAGCAACCAATGTCATCCTAATGGAACAAATTAGGTTAGTAGACTTGTACATGCTTCAACTTAGATTTAAAGTATATGTGAATTTGATGACATTTGCTGTTATTTACACAACAATAATTCACACACTCTACTATCATGCCATCCTTCATTTAACTCCTATTCCTATAAGTAGTGATTCTCTTGTTAGAAGTTTCGTTGGTTGGGCAACAGGTAATTTGTGGATAAATAAGCAATAAAATACAGAAGGAGTGGAAGAGGGAAGAGAAGTTGCCCATTACAGAGTTCTGACTCCTGAATAATGTTTAGAATCCTTCAAGATATTTAAAAAGTGATGGACATTAAATTTCTTAGGTTGGCAACATACAAAATTTGAAAAAAAAAAAATTATAGACACATGATTTTGTCCTGGTCTCTTATCCATTATGGTTTCAAATGAATACGCATGTTAAAATAATTAGGGTTCAGGTTTTCAATGTGTTTATAAAATGTAGAATTTGTCATCTGATAAATAACTATGGCTGTATAGAGCCTGGGATATGCAAGCCAAGTCACAGGCAAGAGCCTAGTCAAAGCCAGGGGAGTGTAAACCAAAACAAACAATTGTTCATGACAAAGACAAATTTTCCCCAATCCCTATCGTCGTCAGCCCTGGCCTCTCCAAGCATTCCAGGGAGATGTGCCATCTCCATCGGTCAGTCCCGGTTTCAACTCTTTCTCAGAACCAGGCCATGACAATTATTTTGTTAAGGCCTAAAAAAGTGATCGCAATAGTACTCATATACTGCTCCATAGTGCTTTACAGCACTCTCTAAACAGTTTACAAATGTCAGCATATTTCCCTCAACAATCTGGGTCCTCATTTATTGACCTCGGAAGGATGGAAGGCTGAGTCAACCTTGAGTTGTTCAGATCAAACTCCTCTCCAGGCTGTGAGCAGAGTTCTAACCACTGCGTTCTAACCATTATGCCACCATGGCTCCAATAGATGTGCTATTACCCCTACAACTCAAGAGAAGCTTCTGTATTTTGCCATCAGGATGGGACACTTGAAATCAGAAGGAACACAGTGCCAAGTCCCTGCAGATTTGAAGATCATTGGTGTTCTCAGTTAATCTTTGCTTGACAGCGAAGCAGTTTATTATACGAGAAATCAGGAAATATGTCTTTTATTCCTTTTAGCCTGAGACACATAGCTAATGATTAGGAATTGTGAGAAATTTATTCAGCAATACCTGAAAGACCACAAACTCAATTGTATCTGTCCGCCCCGTGCCAACTCAATGAAGCGTGGACGTGATGAACCGGGGCCTTGAGGCCATTAAGAACTGGATGAGTGTTAACAACTGGTACTCAACCCAGACAAGACCGAGTGGCTGTTGTGTTTCCCTCCCAACAATTTGACTAGTGTTCCATCACTCAGGCTGGGGGGTCAAATTTTACACCCCTCAGATAGGGTTCGCAACTTGGGAGTCCTCCTGGACCCACAGCTGACTTTCGACCACCATTTGTCGGCTGTGACCAGGGGGGCATTTGCCCAGGTTCGCCTGGTCCGCCAGTTGCGACCCTACCTGAACCGGAGGCACTCACAACAGTCACTCGAGCCCTTGTGATCTCTAGGCTGGAATACTGCAATGTGCTCTACATGGGCTGCCCTTGAAGTGCATTCGGCGACTGCAGTTAGTCCAGAATGCAGCCGCGCGAGGTGATAGTGGGCGCACCGCGGTTCGCCCACATAACACCTATCCTCCGCGAGCTGCACTGGCTACCTGTCGATCTCCGGGTGGCGCTTCAGGGTATTACTTACCATCTTTAAAGCCCTCCATGGTAGTGGATCTGAGTACTTGAGAGGCCGCCTCCTGCCGATCACCTCCCTCCGACCAATTAGATCGCACAGATTGGGCCTCCTCCGAATTCCATCGCCAGTCAATGCCGACTGGCGACTACGCGGAGGAGAGCCTTCTCAGTAGCAGCTCCGACCCTGTGGAACGACCTCCCCGTCGAGATTCGCACCCTCACCACCGTCCAGACCTTCCGCACAGCCCTTAAGACCTGGCTATCCTGTCAGGCCTGGGGATAAGTTTCTAATTCACCCCTCCCGAGTGTTGAGTGTTGAATGAAAGTTGTGTTTTACTGTTTATTTTATTCACATATTGTTTATGTTTTTATATTGCACCCCCCCTTTCCCTATGAATGTAAGCCGCCCTGAGTCCCCTCAGGGAGAAGGGCGGCCTATAAATCCCAATAAACTAAACTAAACTAAACTGACCCTGTGTTCATGATTGCACCATATTTATCTTGGATGTTTCAACACGGAATACCTGCTTATATTGTTTTCAGGGCTATTTTTCTAGTATAAGTATGGGCCTGATAAACTGTCTGCTTTCTTGTCTTCGTTCTGAGAAATATATTTCTTTGGGTTTTTGTTTTTCATTCTCAGCTTCTTAAAAGTGAAATAAGGCGATTAGAAAGAAACCAGGGAACGAGAGAAATCTGTTGCTAATCTGGAGTATTTGAAGAATGTTCTATTGCAGTTTATATTTCTAAAATCAGGCAGTGAAAGACAGAGACTTCTTCCAGTATAGACACCATGTTGCAACTAAGCCCAGAAGAAAAAGGAAAACTTGTCGCAATTGCTCAAGGTATGCCAGGTCCGTTTGCTATTAGCATTGTTAAAGGAAGGGACATATGGTAACTTTGTTCGAATATATCTGCAACTAATTCCAACCATTGTTTTCCTGTATTTGACACTGTTGAAAAAGACTATTTAACAAACACAATAGTACAATCTATACTGCTGCTCCTAAGAACCATCTGTAACTGCTTATGTTCAAATTATTCAAAACATTCAACTATAGAGTGATTTCTTTCTCAATATTTTTTTAATTTATTCATTAAAAAAAATGAGCAAAAGTGCCTTAAAATCATTATCCAATAAATCTGTATGGACCAAGCAAGTGTCTGTTTCATGGCATATTCTTGATATTTCTTGTTTAAATCTGCTGGATCTCTTCCACTCACAAAAATGATGTCCTTCAATTCAATATGTTAGTCAGTAAAGGTGCTTATCAGATGCATCCTGGTCTTTTGCTACCATAGGCTAACATAGCTCTCCTGCCATTGGTAATTTCTGTGATTCTAATCAAACTAATCATCTCAAGTATACACATTTAAGATATAGTGTAATTTTTAAAAGTTAGAATTGTAATTTATGTCTTGTCATTTAAATCTGGGGCTGGATATTTAAAACCAATATGTGTTGTGTTTTGTAAGGTGACGAAGAGACCCTGTCCCAGGCCTCTGGATGGGCATCATATTTACACAGCTGGTCCGGACTCCGATGAGTTTTCACTGTTCGGGCATGCAAAATCGGCAGCTGCACTGGGAAGAATTTCAACCACAAAAATGAAGCATATAGCCGGGTAACTCTTGTTTGGGGTTTTCCCACAACTGCCTCAGTTGTTTTTTTGTTTCTTTTTAAGAAATAACAACATTCGAAATGACACTTGTTAAAAGACTTGGAGTAATATCTTGTAGTTTCCGTTTCTGACTCCCTTTTTAGGGCAAGTATGGAGGTTTTCAGTGAACTTTTCTCCTAGCAAGAGCTATCCTTTTCATTGACTGGTGAGACAATTTTGCATAGCATATTTTGTGCGACTGTGTCATTCATGAAAAGGAATATGTAAGCTTTCACAGAGCAAAATTCTGTACATTGCACGCGCACGCACACACACACACACACACACACACACACTCTCCCGGGTTGGAATTTCTGGCAGTAGCAGGCTTCCATAATCTGCTATCCTCCACAGAAGATTCAATACAACTTCTAAAACATTCAGCCTTGGAATTCTATATGTTGCAGTTCAAACATCTAGAGGATATTAACTTTGGCTGAACTACCACTTGCATTCCTCCTTTTTATCTGTCTAGGAGAAGTATGATTCAGTTTGGTGATCTGTGGTAAGCCTATCATTGACAGAAAATGCTGACTAGAGACTCCCTATGCTGTCTGAAGCTTTATTTCTTTAGTACCTCAAACTAAAAAGAGAGAGAAGATTTTGCTGAGCCTTAAAATGCTTATTCTTCTAAATGTGATTGAAGCTGTTGGGGTTGGGGCAACTTATTGTTTAAAAAATACCTCGGTATCCAGCTGTATGTGCTGTCAAATGGGTTACTGCTGGAGTCCAGCACAAGACCAAGATGGATTAAGAAACAATTATCTTGTCTATAGGGAAGAAGCTGCTGATACTATTGTGCCCTGTGGTATCTGTGAATGAAATCTGAAGTTTTGGAAATAACTCTTCTTGAGAGAAATGATTTAGTGCCTATTCACCACCCTTCTCCAATGAATATCCTGTATCTGAAAATAGTGTAATTATTATATGGAAGAAGAAATATTTAGTTATTAAGAGATGACATTTTAATGGCAATGCCATTTCAGAAATGCCTATTCAACAAAATATGTTGGTCATCATCAATTTTCATAGATGTTCAGATATAAGAGTTAAGAGAAAACATCCCTCGTCATTGAAGTATAACATGAGAATACAGCCCTTAGCTCTTCTGTCTAGTTCAGCACATTTCTACCATATGCTGTTGTGGCTGTCCAGTTCCACCATTCTGAAAATGTTTGGAAAGTGAGCTTAGTTTAAGTATATAAAACATTTCTCTTCAATAGTAATAATTGTGTAACATTTCTTGATCATATCAGAAGTCTCTTTGCTTAGCCTTGATAGCACTAAGAGTAAGAGAGAGAAAACTAAGTATTGTGTCTGTTCAGATCCCAGCCTTTCTTCACAGGTGAGCCACAACTTTCATTATCCGGGTCTCTGCTAAATGTGTTGGAGGTCCTTTCCCAGAATTCTTAGCCAATGTGGTCTCAAAGAATTGAAAGAGAATGAGGAGCAATGAGTAGGGAAGGTTGCTTGAAATATTAAAAGTTTGTCACTGAATGCTCATTAACCTCCGACACATTTAGAAGAGACCAGGATAATGAAAAATGTGGCTGACTTGTAAAGAAAGGCTACTTAGCTTTTGTCTCTCCTACTGCCAGTGCTATCAAGGCTAAGCAAATAGACTTCTGATATGATCAAGAAATGTCACACAATTATTACTACTGAAAAGAAACATTTTATATGTTAATGGTGTAACTGGACAGCCACTATAAAATGTTAGAATTGGTTGTGTCTTTTCCTTTTTAAAAAGTGAATTTCACAAGTCAATAATTTGACTTCTCCCCTATCATGTACATTACATGTTTAAACTGAGAAGGAAAATTTCTGCACCATCATTAATAGTTTACTAATGCCAGAATTAGCATACCTGTAAACTTGCTACTGATTATTTCCTTATCTGCACACTTTTATTAATAGCTGTGACAATATGAAATTGGCCATTTCAAATCCTTTTTTTAATAATTTCAGACTGTGAATAAATTATACATATACTCTGTTTATACTTTTCACTTTCGGTTGTATGTTCGACATATTAAAATGCAAAACTTGTAAATGTAACTTATTATCTACATGCCTTAAATATATTTTACACAACGAAAAAGATTTTGGGTAATGTGACAGGGCAGGGATTCCAATTAAAATGATAGATGCAAATTGTGGTATTTTGTAAAAGTTAAGAGAGAGAGAGAGATCTGTGACTACTGGATGGTGCTGGGAGGTGACAGCATGTGTCAAAACATGCAAATGACACATTGTAGATAAGGGTCAGATATTACAGAGCTAATTACATCATGTCATTTGCATGCTGATGTAATGACAAAATACTGTACATTATTTGGACATCATCATGGCTAGCATCATGGGCAGTGGCTACAACTATAGGTGAAGGTCTACATCTATAAATCATCATCTCAATGGAGCAGATATTTCCATTGATACCCTTCTTAAAAGTTAACATTCTGACAATGATGAGAGAGAAGAGGAATGTAGGGGACTTTGGAACAAAATCACCCTTGTTCCACCATAGTACAACTTGCGTGCTTATTTTTCCAAACACATATATAAACATTCTGCCATAACCAGTGCATTCTCCTTTTACTAAAAAATAAAAGGCAATTTTTTTTAATAAAAGGAGAATTACACTACTGGATTTCCCTCCCCTAATTTTATTGTATTTCCTTTAAAATTTACATCGTAATAGATCTGAGATTTATGGCTGAGAATTGACTACATTCTTATTTCATAAATATTATGGTTCATCTTTTCTAATTGAAGGGACTTGAGACTTTTCAATTTTGTTTTGAGGAATATTGCATTAGTTAAATCTCATGACCAAACTGAAATACTGATGAGGATAGCCTTGTTTTCAAATCTGAATGTATTAACAATGCTGCAAATTACAAAAGGGGATAGACATATCCAATGTAGTTTCTCAAAGCCTAGCTACATGGGTACATTCCTGTCTGTACTGTATTCTGTGGAGAAGTCTTGCTTTCTTGTCCTTTCCAGTTTGGCTGATTTGTCACTGAAGTCTCTAAAGAGTCTTTCTGAGCTCTCTATATGTGGTTTCTTTAGAAAACATTGTTGTATATATAGCCAAACTATTTGCCTATTAGCAAGATAATACCAGATGAAACATAATTTGAATGGATTTAAGCAACCAACAGAGAAAAGTGATGCCTCAGTGCTTTTTTTAATTTAATTGTTAACTGTTTTGGATTAGCCTCCACATGTGTTTTCTATTTCCTGCTGAAGCAAAAGCATTCAAACTGGAACAGTTCTCTTAGTTTAAGAAGTGTCATCTGAATAAAATAAGTTAAACCTTCTGAGCTATTGCATAGTTTTAATGTAGTAGCTTCCTATATACATACATTCTGATTAACTCCTCCCCTATGAGTTTATGCTTTAGCTCAGAGGTCCCAAACCTGTGGGCTGTGGCCCACTAGTGGACAGTGAGTGGTTTGAAACTGGGCTGTGGGAACGGCTGGTGAGTGTGCATGTATGCAAGCTCATTCTCAAGTAAGAAATGGGAGAGTGCATGTGCACATGTTCCATTTGCGTATGCAACAGGCGTGTGTATGCCGCTTACACAACTGGAAATGCATGTGCAAACTATCCCTCCCCCACCCCAGTCCGCAAAGCCAGAAACATTGGGGAACTCCACTTTAGCTGATGGAAGAGCGAATGAAAAAAATGTCATCTTCTCCCAGGTAGTTTTAGCACAATTTACAGTAACTTCCTGTTGCATCTTAAAAAAGAGAGAGGAAGGCAATTAGACAATGCTTTATATGAATCATCAAAGCTATACATAGAGAAATATCACAGAATATTGATGAAGTTTATCTAGAATGTTTTAGCCCATTTTTAATCATTAAGAACCGCACTAATGCAAAATATTATATGGAAATACTGCAGGAACAGAAAATGTACACTGCAGCTATAGAGGGGAAAAATTACTTGGTTAATAGACCAAAATGGAAAATAATAGAATTCTATAATTAAATATAAGATTATCACCAAGGTGATATTAACTCTCTCTGTCACCTGCATACTTTAAAGCAGGTATCAAAGTCACGTTGTGATGGCATCACATGCTGTATTGGGACTTCCCCCCCCCTTCACTAAACCACATGTGACCAGCGGGTGACACATCTAGCCCATGGGCCAGGAGTTTGACAGCCCTGCTTTAAAGGTTTCCAAGCATTTTGAAGTGGCAACCGAGACTATCTTGTCAAATTCCCTGTCCCAAATAAGTAGTCCTCAACTTCTGATCATTTTTAACAATCATTCAGAGGTACAGTAGTGCTGAAAAAAGTGACTTACAACCAGTCCTTGCACTTCTGTCTATCGCACTGCTCCCCCCCCCTCAAGTCATGTGATCAAAGTTCAGCCGCTTGGGGACTGGCACATTAGGATGGTTACAGAGTTCTGGATCACCATCTGCAACCTTGCTAGGGAGCTTCCCAGAAGCAAAGTCAGTGGGGGAAGCTAGATTTGCTTAACAACCATGTGATTCATTTAATGACCGCAGCATAAAAGGTTGTAAAATTGGATGCAACTCACTTAACAACTGCTTCATTTTATCCCAATTGTCACCGTAAGTTGAGGACTACTTTTATCACTTTCAACAAGATCACTTGAAATTTCCCTGTTTCTCCTGAATAGTAGTGCTCTGACAACAACTTCAACACTGACTCCTCGGCAACCTTAAGCAGGAACACAAACATGGACAAACTTTTTATCTTCTGCTGGTGCAATAGGATTATGGATCGTGTTGGGGCCAATGGAAAATTATACAGTTCAGATAGGAACAATTGCTTTTGTAAAGACAGTAAAATTGCCATTTCCACGTACTTGACTAGTGTAAGTAGCCTAACTTTGGACTACATCTTTTTGAATATTTTTGATTATTTGATACTTATCAATGTTAGCAGGACGATGGTCCAAAATTGTTTTCATTATGTTTCCCATCTTGGGATAGGCACCATTAAAAAAAATTGCTTTGCTCCTTGTTCAAACTGGAGGAACTAAAGAACAATAGCCCCAACTTTCCTTAGAAAACACATTCGGTCAGATTGCGTTTCTCAAGCATCAAAAAGCACCTGGGATATTTAAAGAGAAAGTGGATTTGAAGATAAAGATTGGAGATGGAGTATTTTGCAATATATTTAGCTCACATGTGGCTGTGATGTGTCAATTGTGAGTTACTGACTTGGGTTTGTGTGTCTTTTGGATTCTTACCAAATGCCTACTAAGAACATCAGGAGCTGCCAATACTGCACAGCTGCATAACTTTGACTTTTGTGTCAAAGTTATTGGATTACTGCCGTTAATATTCTTAAAGCTAATGTGTTACACTGAAAGAGAAAATACCCCTTAAATACTATAAAAGTTGCAGTGTTGAGCCCATCATCAGTTATATACTAATATAATGTATTTTAGGCTTGTGGGATGCTCATCTAATATTTTAAACAAAGTTCTTTAATACTAATACAGGAATCAACATAGGATGCTACTTAATTTCTGGGTGAATCCTGAAGGTTTGTTTCATAGATAAACACTTTAAAACATAGATTTGGATGGGTGGGATAATGAAGGGCAATATTCCATTTTGGCTGTTTTGTTTTGCTTATTCCTGAGGCAACTGGCTGAAATAAAACTCTTAAGGTGGATCTTTAGTAAAGTTCAGACTGAACATTGGCAGTGAATCAGAAAGGAAGTCAAAGTGATCACTAACATACCTTTGTCAATATATTAAGTGTAATCTTGCTCTATTTTTGTTCAGCGGGGCATACATCACTCAGCCATGCCTACCTTTTAAAGAGCTATTTTAGGAAACAGATGAATTTGCTTTCACTCCTTCAAATACAATGTGAAATGTCAACATGCATAGCTAATTCTTTGAAGGGCTCATTGCAGACTCTCATATGGTGGTATTTCCATTCTTTTTCAGATCCCTTCAAAAACTAAATCTGTGTACATGTGTACTCTGCACATTTTATTTCAAAGCATTCCAAATTATTTGGGTTAAGACTCAATCATTTCCAGCAAGTGGGCTTAATGAACACAGATATAATACATAGCACGATGAAATATCTAAGTATTAGCTTGCAGAGGAATTAAAAGATAAATTCTATTCATCATACCAAATACCATTAAAATTGGATAGAAACTTTTTGACTGTATATCCATGCTGCAGATTTACCAGATTGTATATTGAAAAAAACTGGGATATGTCCGGCAGGAGCCAACTGGGAATCTGAACATTTGTTGGATATCTCATTCCCTTTCAGCTGTAGAATAAGATGATGAGACAATCATTGTAAATAAAATGGGTCACCAACATGCTACATGTACAATCATTTCCTAACCAGTAGCTTGATGTACTTTTAAGTGGTTTTTTCCTCCTCCAAATGCAATGAAAGCTGATGCTCAGTTCAATCTAAACAAGTCATACTGTAATGGTCTCAAGATTCTCACAGTGTAGTAGTACCTGTTGCATGAGCATAGAATAGTTTGGAATGGCTTGTGATACAAAAGAAAAGCTTTATGGATTCAATTCTCAGATTGATTTAGAAGTGGTTGGAAACAGATCTTGAGGGAAGATTTTGGAATTATGATGCAAAGTCAGAGGAAACATTTCTGCAGATATCCATGCTACCCTGCTGATGTTCGCAAAGTCTTCAAAAACTTTTTCCAGACATTGGGGTGATCTCCTGTTGAGTGCACTTTTCATAGTGTATGGAGCAGAGGTGGGATTCACTTACCTTCCCTACCAGTTCGCAAATGTGAGCACGCTCACTTGCTTTACTCACACTTGACTCATCTGCGCATGTGCAGTGCTCACACATTACATCGGGGCCTCAGGCTGGAGCCTCCCACAGCTGCCGCTACCAGTTTGCCCGAACTGGAGAGAACCTCTGATATGGAGTTTGTCTCGATGTACATGCTTTCCTCTGTTATTATTTTATTTTACTCTTTTAAGATTCGAGTTACTTAAAGTAATTCTAGAATCCAGAAACAGCTAAATCTAATACAGTAAAATACATCTATTAAGGCCTTGTTTTAAAATTATACAAAAAATATGTGTGATTTCTACTCAAGAGAAAATACTTAGAATGTAGTACAGATAGTCCTCGACTTACAACACTCAATATTTACAATATTCTATGATGTGTATAAAATCATTTAATAAATATTAAATTGCATAATTATAAATATTTGATAGTACAGTAGTTAATGAATCAGGCTAGAAACTGGGAAACTGTGAGTTCTAGTCCTGCCTTAGGTAAAAAGCCAGTTGGGTGACCCTGAGCCAGTCCCTCTGTGTCAGCCCTAGGAAGAAGGCAATGGCAAGCCACTGTAGAAAAACTTTGCCAAGAAAACTGCAGGGACTAGTTAAGACAGTCACCAGGAGTTAAATAATTTACTTGAAAGTACACATACATGTGAATGCACACACATACACATACATGTACTGTACAGTAGATTCTGCATGCAGATATCTACATTGTGGCTGGGATGGAGTGAATAAGATTTTTATTCAGGACGTTGCTTCAGTTGTCGAATTTGGGTTTAAGAAGGCATCAGTACCTCCAAACTAAAAATCTTAACACAGTGAATGATGACCGTTTATGTATATGTTTCCAGGTGCTTTATGCGGTTTTGGATTAGATTATTTTAAGGTTACACTCCAGCTGAACTACTACTCTCCGAGATGAAAATTAAATGGCCTTTCCAATTCTGTATACCACATGCTCAAGGGAATTCTTCAGAGCATTGAATGGCTTTGTGTTTTCAGTTTGGTTTTTAATTCATTTTAAAATATAATGGCAAGATTAAAATACCATTACCTTTCTGACTGCTGGATTGTTATGTTGCTATTAATTTATTTTCATTTTGTTTTTATATTTTGTGCCCTTCTTCCTATTATCTTAAATCGTCAAAGTGCCAAGTAAATAAATGTGAATATCTGTGGCAAAGTGATGCTCACGTTAAGTGATGAGAGTTCTGATTACAGGTAATCCTTGACTTAAATCATTACAATGGCACTGAAAAAAGTAACGCATGATTATTTTTCACACTTACAAACTTTGTAGCAGCCCCATGATCAGTGATCAGAATTCAGATGCTTGGCGACTGGTTCATACTTATGACCGTTCCTGTATCCCAAGGTCATGTGATCACTTTTTGCAACCTTTTGACAGGAAAAAATAAATGGGGAATCCAGATCCATTTAGCAACCAGGTTACTAACTTATCAACTGCTGTGATTCACTTAATAACTTTGTCAAGAAGGGACATAAAATGGGGCAAAAATCACTTAGCAAGTGTCTCACTTAACAACAGATTTTGCACTCAATTGTGGTCATAATGACTAACTGCAGTTTCACTGTGCAGTGAAAAGCAATTAAATCTACCTTCACTTTCCCAAATGCTTATAGAATTTTGTAGGGTGCTGTATTTTTCGGAGTATAATATGCACCTTTTTTCCTCAAAAAAGAGGCTGAAAATCTGGGTGTGTCTTATACATCTATCACAGTATTTTTTACCTCCCGAAACCCCACCCCTTCACCAAAATGGCCGTGCATTGAAAGCCCTTATGGTGGCTTTCAGAGAGCTCCTGGGGGCTGGGAGGGCAGAAATGAGCAAAAAATGGGCTGTTTCTTCCCTCCCCCCAACCCCCAGCAGCACTCTATATAAGCCTTCATAAGACTATGCATGCAATTTTTTGGCAAAAAACGGGGCCATTTTTGGGAAAAATGGGCCATTTTTTACTCATTTTTGCCCCCTACCCCCCTCCCAGATGACTCTGCAAGCCACCCACCCCACCCCACCCCCCCAAGGCTATTCATGCCTTTTTTTAAAAAAAGGCCGTTTTGGGAGGCTTGCAGAGTGCAAAAACTTTTTTTCCCCTTTTGGAAAGCTCTTTAACTGATTGATGAGAATTAGATTGATCAAGTACTGTGCCAACAGAAACAAAGTCTTAGGTGCTGCAGATTGTCAGTGATTTCCTTCTCCAGCACATGGATAAATACACCTGGAAATATCTTATCTACCTACCTACTCTCTCTTCCTATCTACTGTTTTCTCTCTCCCCCCTTCTATCTACCTATGTACCTACCTACTCCTCCCTACCTATCTACTGTATTCTCTCTATCCCTCTACCTACCAACCTACCTACTCTCTATTTCTCTGTACCTACCTACCTACCTACCTACACACACTCTCCCCTACCTACCTACTATATTTATCTCTCTATCCCTTTATCTACCTACCTACCTACCTACTTTTCTTTTAATTTGCTTCTTCAAAACCTTGGTGTGTCTTATACTCCGAAAAATACAGTATATACTAGTAGTTTGAATGATCACTTACCTGAACTTTTAAATCTTGTTTGAATGTTGTTCTATTATTATAACATTATTCTGGAAAATCTGTTGTATGAATTAGTATGCCAATACTTTGCAACTCATTCAGTCTGGAAGCTGTGGATATTCCTTCTCTCATATTGCTAAACTCACAATTCATGTTCTATCTAATCTCTCCTCAGACTGCCATTCTAATTATTTTTCTAGTTAAATGCAATTAGGCTCAATTTAATAGCACTTTGGAGACATTTAGTTTTTTAGATGACATTTCTGCTGTGCTAACAAGGAAGTATATAACTGTGCTTCTGGGCATGTATTTGTATTTGCAGTTGCTTCCAAATCTTTGTAACCTTGAACTATCAGTACACTATTTATCTAAATTCTTGTTAAGCTCATACTACTGCTGTCACCAGCTCTCAAAAACGTTTAGGTAATCCATATTCTTGTCCTGGTTATTGAAATCCCTGAAGGATGAAGATGCTACCGATGTAAAGATATCAAGCTGCTATTCTGAGCCTTAATGGTTTCTTTTTAAAAAGGGTGACGTAACCTAGACCACAAACAAAATAAAATTCAGTGACTTCAGTAGGCCATTTAGGTAATCAAAGTCTTTATTCAGAAATACTCTTAAGTAAATGTACATCCAGAAAAAAAACTACCATCTCTATTATTCAAGATTCTTCAGATGGGAACATCTGACTCCACCCATTATTGATCTTTCCGAATGACAACTCTGACATTAAGAAGGGGGGGGGAGAGATTTTAAGAATAGGAAGAAATGTCTAGAAGGATTTCTAATGATGTGGACCAGGTTTCCTTCTTATAATTATTTGCCTTGAAGCGTCTTAAGACTTAAATAGGATTTAGGGAGGGAAACCTTTTCCAGGCATTGTAGAACTTCCAGTCCAGGATTTGTGAGTGAACGAGTGAGTGATTGTGTGCGTGTGTGTAACCCCCCCCCCTCAAAAGTGCCCGTAGAAGCACACCGATACACACATCACACACACAGAATTCTAGTCCAGCCCTTTTTGTGGGTTGAGGCAACGTTTCAGCGGTGGGTGGTCAGTTCTCTCTCGCATGGTTAGGAAAAGAACTCATAGGCTCCACGGTCAGAAAGTCCCAGCCGCTCATCCGAAGCTCGCTCTCTCGGGGAATGGTGGAGGGTGGATTAGTTTGCGAAGCCGTCCCGAGAACACTTCGCCGGCCTTCCTTTCTTCACGGGCGCGGGAAGAGACGCGGAGGAGGGCTGGCTTGGTATGGGCAGTGACGCGCCACCGCTGCCTCAGCCGCCGCCTCCCGGCTCCCTCCTCCTGCTTCCTGCGTTGCCTTGCGGGGCGGCCCCGCCTGCAGCTGCTGCGCGGAACTTGTCTGGGGAAAGCCGAAGAGCGCCCGAACCAGCCAGGCAGGGAGGGAAGAAAGTTGGTTTACGCTGAGGGGGCTTCTCTTGCCTCCCTGGGTTTCGCGATGTTGGGGGTCGCGGGCTGCTGGGATGATCAACAGGTAAGTCCGTTCCGTTTACCTCTGACAGCGCCCGAGCGCTTCATTCATTGCAAGCCTTCGGCTGAAAGTCACCCACCGGGCCGCCCTCCTTGCTCGGATCCCTCTGCCGCTTTTTCCCTCCGCCCCGGCTGCTGGAGAGAGAAAGTGTAGTTTCCTCCTCTCCGCCTGTAGTAACTTTCCCGGTGGCTGCATCCCCTTCTCTCCCTGGCGGAGAAAGGAGGGATGAGATAATCCCACCGCGCCCTCCTCCTGCACCAGCCGCAGCGCCGAGGGGAGGCGGAATCCAGGTTCTCCGGAGGGAGCGCGCCAGGCGGCGGAGGCTCCTGAAAAGAAGGGGGCGGAGGGCTGTGCTGCCAAAGGGCTGGGAAGGGACCGAGCGGGGGGGGGGGGAGATGGAAAGGAAGGGCGGGCGACCGGGGAAATACGCCGCCTGGGGCTGGAGCAAATGGCAGGGAGACTCGTGCGCTTAACAAGAAATCGGCGAGCTGAGAGCGCGGCCAAAGCGGGGCCAAGAGAACCAACTTCTTTGGGGAAGTGGAGACAAGCCGGGCGAGTGCCGAGGAGGGGCCGATATTTGGCATTCGTGGCGCCAGCAGACGCCTTATGTCAGACACACGGAGGCAATTTAGAAACGGAAGAACCGTAAAGAAGAAGTTTAGAGCAGTTGCTGTCCTGGGAAGGAATTTAGGAGGCGATTCGGAAACTTTCCTTCCCCCCCCCCTCGACGTGGCTGCAGCTTGCCAGCCACGGTGAGGTAAGCCACGTTTACCTCAAGGTGGGAATCTGTTGGGAGCCATGCGGTGGGCGGGGCAGAAGCAAGAAGTGGGCGGGGCCGAGATCAAAGACAGCCCTTCTGTTCCTTTGATCCTTTCCATTCTCTATTCCTTGTGATCCAACGGAGGTTGGAAATAAAACTATTTTTTTTCTTTTCTGCTTGGTGTACAAGTAGTCCTTGACTGATGACCACAATTGAGCAAAACATTTCTGTTGCTAAGGGAAACATTTGTTCAGTGAGTTTTGCCCCATTCTACAACGGTTCTTGACAGTTGTTAGGTGAATCACTGCAGTGACACGGTTGTTAGGTAAATCTGGCTTCCCCATTGACTTTGCTTGTCAGAAGGTTGCAAAATTGCATAAATACATGACCTCAGGACACTGCAACCATCATAAATATGAATCTGCTGCCAAGCATCTGACCGTGGAGATGCTGTGACAGTTATGAGTGTGAAAATCTGTCATAAGCCACTTTTTTCAGGATTTTCAGTCAGTAAATGAACTGTTGTAAGTCAAGGACTACTTCTAGAGGTTAAAATGCCAAACTAAAAGCCAGGAGAGTGCGAGTTCTAGGCTGCCATTATCATGAAAGCCAAATGGGTGACTTTAGGGATCTCTCTCAGCGAACTTTTGTTGTTGTTGCGGGGACAGGAATGGTAGTATTAGATATGTTCATTGCCTTAAGGCCATGATGGTGAACCGATGCCACACGTGCCACAGGTGCCACGTGGAGCCATATTTGCTGGCATGCCAGCCGTGTGTGCTGGCCAGCTGATTTTTCAACCTTTCGGAAGGCCAGGAGAGGCCGTTTTTGCCCTCCCCAGGCTCTGGAGGCTTCCCTGAAGCTTGGGGACGGTGAAAACGGCCTCCCCCAGCTCCCTGGAGGCCCTCCGGAAGCCAGAAATGGATCATTTCTGAAATTCTAGTTGGGCTGTTGGTGCCATTTTTCACCCTCCCCGGCTTGCAGAGGTTTCCCTGAAAGTCCCCCCCCCCCCAGCGTCCCTTCCAGAAGCTGGAAATGGATTGTTTCTGAACTTCCAGTTGTGCCGTTGGGACTGTTTTTCGCCCTCCCCAGCCTCCAGAGGCTTTCCTGAAGCCTGGGGAAGGTGAAAAACTGGCCAAGCAGAAGTTCAGAAATGATCCGTTTCTAGCTTCTTGGGGGACAGGGGAGGCTATTTTTTGCCCTCCCCAGGCTTCAGAAATGCTTCCAAGCCTGGGAGGGGGTCGCACACACATGCACAGGTGGGCGGGGAGGATTTAATTAGTGTTGGCAGGCATGCAACAGTGCGCGCACACACAATTTTGGCACGCCGTAAGAAACTGCCTTAAGGTATGTATAAAAATGGTGAGATAAAAATATAAATAGAGAAAGCCGTAGAAAATGAAGAAACTAAAATGCTCTGGGATTTTAGACTTCAGATAGATAAGCACCTGCCACATACCATGCCAGATTTAACAATTGTCAATAAGAAAGACAAGTATGGATAGTGGAAGTGGTAGCACCTCGAGACAGTTGAATAGAAGAGAAGAGGGCAAAAAAATTCAAAATCTTGCAAATGGATATAGAATGATTGTAGCAAAAGAAATCAGAGGCAGTACCAATAGATGCCTTGGTGCAATCCCAAAAGAACCGGAGCAGCACTTGAACACCATCGGCATTGACAGATTCACCATCTGTCAATTGCAAAAGGCAGCTTTACTCAGAACTGCTTACATCCTGCAATAATACCTTTAACACCATCAAACATTCACATCTGCTTATCTTCTGTCCTTGGAAAGGTCTAGACAGGTGGACAAAATTGCCAACTCCAGTCTGAACATCTGTCTGACTATGTGACAAACCATAATAATAAAAATAACAAATACTTAACAATGCAGGACTTTGGCTACAGTTCAAAAGCTGAACCAAATGGAATGAAATGTACTATGTCAGGCAGAGTTTGGGAAAAAAAGATCATATTGAAAATAGGGTAGATCAGCCGTGGGGCTTCAGATTTAAAAAAAAAATCCATGAAAAAAAATCTCATCATTTGGGGGAGGCTGTGGCTCAGAAGGTTGGTGGCTGCTCCATTCTCTGCTCTCCTCCCTTCCATTTATGTGACTCTGTGAGCACCCTACACTTTCATCCTGTTCTTCCCCTAGACATACATGCATATGACTCAGGATGAGAGAGAGCAGAAATATACAGACAAATGCAACATTATGCTTCACTACTGAGAATAGGCAGATGCCTTTTATGGCCAGTGTTCTGCATGCTTTGCCTGCCCTGTTTCTTTCTCAAGCCAAAGTTACAGGAAAGGGATGAATAGCTCTTCCAGAAGTCTGAAGTGATTAATTGCATATGTTTTGAAGTTAGGACAAGAGCTGAAGTGAAATTAGCCCTGAGGGCTCAGTTTGCCAGGTTTTGGAATTCATCAATGGATGCCAATTGACACATTCCTTTGCAACATAGCAAATCATGGCTTGCAAAAAGTATACACTTAGTATACACTTTCTAAATTCACTTTCTGTGACATACATAAAGATAAAAATATTATATGAAATAATCTGTAAAATAAAATAACAATAATATGTGAAGCAGCCAAAGAGAACTGTTTCTCCACATCTTATCCATCATGATTCACTTTTGGGATATGCAAAACACACAAAAAGGTAAATTAAAATCATGCTATAAAGGAAACACAGTGAAAGTAATTTACCTCTAAACTCCATTCACATATTTTCCCCCTTGGGAACAATGATTGTTTCCACCATGTCTCCACCAGTTCCATACATGTTTTCTTCTTTAACTTCTCATTTTTCTCTATTAGAGGATCTCATCAGTTTCCTCAGTCATGACTCTTCCCTTTTCTTTTAGACCATTCCCTTTTCTTAATATATTTCTTTGAGTATAATTCAATATTCATCCATTCTCTTAATATACTCAGCATAACTTTTACATATAGTCACTCATTTTTAAAGGGTGGCTCAGTGGCTAAGACACTGAGCTTGTCAATCAGAAAGGTCGGCAGTTCAGTGGTTCGAATTCCTAGTGCCATGTAACGGAGTGAGCTCCCGTTACTTCTCCCAGCTTCTGCCAACCTATCAGTTCGAAAGCATGTAAAAATGCAAGTAGAAAAATAGGAACCACCTTTGGTGGGAAGGTAACAGTGTTCTGTGCACCTTCAGCATTTAATCATGCCGGCCACATGACCATGGAGACGTCTTCAGACAGCGCTGGCTCTTCGGCTTTGAAATGGAGCTGAGCACCACCCCCTAGAGTCGGGAATGACTAGCACATATGTGCGGGAAGAACCTTTACCTTACCACTCATTTTTATCCAATGCACATGCATACATTATGCTACAAATGCACCCTTTGTACTTTTGAATGAGGGAAAATTGACTTTATATTTTACTACATGCAGTTAAGTGCACCATTCTCACTTCATTCATTTTAATGGAAAAAATGTTTTCATTTAATATATCCATATAATATACTCCATATACTCAGAAAACATATGAAGTGATTTATAAGAGTCACTGTTTGGTGCCTCAAATTCCTACATGCTCATGTTATCCATCTCACACAGGGGTGTCAACTCGCAGCCTGTGGGTCGGTTGGGACTTCTACCTGCCCTAAAGAAGCCGCACATAGAATTCTTTTGTCTGACTTGAAAATGAGCTAAGAAGAACTGCTCGAAAATCACTCTGGGTGTCTTAGTAAAAGTTATAGTATAGCAGAATATGTTCCCAGAATCAGCACTCCCATGTTTGTTAGGGAGGAAAGCGTTTCAGCATAGGAGATTTTTAGGAACTTTCCAACATGGATGACAAGATATTAAATACCCAAAGAGAAAATGCCAAAGACTGTACATTTAGCCATATATAATGCAAGTTTAAAATGAAATTACTTCCTTCCTTCTCTACTTCCTTCCTTCCACCTCTCCTTCCCCTTCTTCCTTCCCTTACTTCTACCCTACTTCTTCCCTGGTGAGATGTGGAGGAGAGGTAGGGGAAGAAGAAAGAGGTAAGGAGAGGTGGGTGGGAGGGAGAGAAAGAGAAGGAGGGGAGGGAGGAAGAGAGAAAAGAGAAGGAGAGAGGGTAGGAAGGAGAAGATAGAGGGTAGGAGTGGGGGAGAAGTAAGGGAAGGAAGAAGGGAAAGGAGAGGAGGAAGGAAGGAAGAAAAGGAAAGGAAAGAAAGAGAAAATAAGGTGGTGTCATAGCAAGTGTGAAGGATGGTAAACAATACATTCCAAATTATACCTTATATCCTTTTAATGGAATAATAATAATATAAGAATGGCAAAGAAAAAGAATAACTATGTGAATGTATACCTATAACTGTATGTAAGAGAATAAATGGCAGTAAAAATATAAAGCACAATATAGGTAAATAATACTTGATCATAAGTAGCTACGTATAAATAAATTAAGAAATGTATATAAAAATGGATAATGAATAACAAGATTATGAACGCAAGATAGAAATGTATAGAAGGGAAAACACTAACTGCAAAGAAACCGATTCGGAACTGCTGTATGATATACGATGGAACTTATTGTTCCTTTGTTGTTTTTAAGTTATGTGGTTATTTTTATTAATGTGTTTATGTGTTCTGTTGTCGTGTTTATGTGTATAAAATAAAATAAAATAAATAAATAATAATAATAAATAATAAAATGAAACTACTGTGTCTCAGTTGAGTTCTAAATAGTCTCACTGGGCAGTTGTTGGCCTTTGCTAGGTTTTAATTGCCTAAATAGCTTATATATTCACATTCCGAAGATCTAAATAGCAAATCATCGTTGGCAAATGTTGTATGGTTAGAATATATATATATATATATATATATATATATATATATATATATATATATATATATATATATATATATATATATATATATATATATATATATATATTATACTTAAAGTCACAACCCCTGGTATGCCCAAGTATGGGAGGAAGGTCACACTTCCACTCTCTGTCATTAGGCTCGTCACAAGAGACCATCCAGACAGAAACCCAATATTTTTTACTGTTGCCTTTTTTGTTACATTTGTTATATTTATGCTGATAAATAAATATATATATTGCAAAACTAAATACAGCTTCTTAGACACATTCAAAAGGTAACAAAGTTACATGAAATGATCAGTCTGTCCTAATCAGTCCTAATAGCCTAGTATCCTAATTCTTGCTCTGGAATTAAACATTGTATCTCAGTTCAACTGTGATGTAGATTGTTTCTTTTCCCTTTGTATTGTTGTCATTGTTCTTGCAAAAGTCTTAGTTATGGACTCTTAACAATTAAGAGTTCTAATTTTGAACTTATTAGCCTTAAATAGTTTGGACTTCCTCCCTTTGTGAATCATTATGAGCCATGGTGGTTAATGATTAGAATGCAGTACTGCAAGCTAAGTCACTGCTCACTGCCAGGAGATCAATCCTGACTGCCTCAAGGTTGACTCACCTTTCCATCCTTCCGAAGTCAGTAAAATGAGGAGCCAGACTGTTGGATGGCAATGTGCTGACTGTAAACCGCTTAGAGAGGGCTGTAAAGCACTATAAAATGATATATAAGTCTAAGTCAGTGGTTCCCAACATGGGGCCCACGCCCCAGGGAGGGGCAATTTGATTTTAATGGGGGAAATTTGAACCTTGTTTAAACCAAGTTAATGGCTTCATCCACGTGAGTAAAGTTCACTTTTTGAGTAAAGTAAGAATTATATGTCACAGGAGTGGGGGGCGGGAATCAGGATTTTAGAGATGCTTAGGTGGGGCATGGCCAAAGAAAGGTCGAATACCACTGGTCTAAGTGCTATTGCTATTGCTATTATGACCTGTAAGTGTCAACAGGATTTGTTTCTTTATGCCATCAGTTTGTCAAATATGAAAAAGTAAACAATGGAAGGATGTTCCATTTCCCATTTTGTTTTACATTTAGTCCCACCTTTTGTGGTTTTTTTTTTTCACAAACAGATAACTGATATAAAATGTAATGTATAATATAACTAATACAACTGATTCACAAACAGGCTGACTGATATAAACGAGGCATTAAATCAAATCTAGCCTTATTTACTTTGCATTAGCAATTTTGCCTCCTGCTCTTTTATTCATTTTTGGCTGCTGCATCATAGTAAATTTAAAGCTATGGAATCGGCTAAGCTGAAGCTGATTTTCAAAAATTTGCTAAAAGTTGTGCAGGAAAAAGTGACCAGATTAAAAGAAAGGAGCACGAAAGCCTAGATGAATGGGAGTTCTTACAGTGTGAGTACAATGGCTGCTTCCTGGTGCAATAGAATTCCGGCAGTCCTACAAAGCAATAGCAAAAGGTTAATGAGCCAGAGCATGGGATTTGGGAGTTCACTGTAGCAGCCTAGGCCAGCCTTCTGAAAGGCATGTTCCTCTTTTAACTGAAGTTGCAGGACTGTGAAAGCCTCCACTAACATAGTTGGACTATAGATGAGTTTGGAAATTGTTCCTGCCTTATTCTTATTTCTTTCCTTTCGGACTGAAGGAACCTAGGGCTCTCAACTAGCTTTGGCCCTTGGCCTCTTTTCCAAAACTGAATGTTAGCAATTATCTTGGATCTCTTAAGTGAGACTCTTTCTCCCAGTAGTCTTCTAGGCATAGGAGAAGAGCTAAAGGAATAAAGGTGGAGCAAATTGTTTTGTGGAATGAGGGAGATTTGGCGGTCAGATCCAGGAAAAAAATTTTTCTTTCTATAAAGAAGGGAAGGGAAGGGAAATGCAATTTTGAAATTATCTGCAGTGCGAGCCCTTCCTTTTTCAACAACACCTTTGGAATTACGATATTATGATGGATGAACATTAGAAAATTGATTGAAAAGAAAAACAATTCAGTGACATAAATGGTGTGCATGTGGAACGTTAGGAAATATGTATGTGCGGACTTTGATTATGTGCTCAGAATAATCTCTCACTAAAGTTTCAGAACAGACTAATAAGGAAAATTTTAACAAAAGAGGTTAGAAAGATATTTGTAAATTGCTGGTACACATGTTTGTCAGTAAGCAAATACTTTCTATATTCAGTTATTTATTTTACTCAAACTGAATGGTGAGGATAATGACACTTTGCTGCTTGTATAACCAATTTGAGCCCAGAGGGCTCATGCAGGGATCATGAGACCTTCCGTGATAGAAGGAAACATTTTTCTTGTCAATGATTTATGAGTGAGCCATTTTTCTGTACAATAAGCAGCCTATAGAATGTGAACTCAGGGACAGAAAGAATGGCAAAAAAAATAAAACTTTGAATGTATCTCCGCAGAGAATGAATTCCACGGCTTTGGAGCTGTGCCAGTTAAAGTCCTTTTCTTCTACTAAAAAGTCAATTCCATAACAATTGAGGGATCTCCAAAGGTTCCTTTTCTGCTGATCTAAGTAATGAGGCAGGTTCAAAGCAGGAGAGGTGATTCTGCAGATGGGTTTTAAACATCACTATCAATGCTTTGAATTGGGCCAGGGAAGCAATATATAGCAGTAGACTTATATACCGCTTCATAGGCCTTTCAGGCCTCTCTAAGCGGTTTACAGAGAGTCAGCATATTGCCCCCAACAATCTGGGTCCTCATTTTACCCACCTCGGAAGGATGGAAGGCTGAGTCAACCCTGAGCCGGTGAGATTTGAACCGCTGACCTGCTGATCTAGCAGTAGCCTGCAGTGCTGCATTTAACCACTGCGCCACCTTGGCTCTTGGCAATGATACAAGCAGCATATTTTGCAGTGGTGAGAAGCATTTTATATCAACTGCAATTTCTGGGTAGCCCCAAATAGAACTAATTGCAATAGTTGAACTGGATTCCAGTCAAGATGTGAATAACTGTTGGCATGCCTGGCTCTCTCAACAAAGGTTGCATTTGGCACATTTGCTGTAACTGTACAAATGCAGATGCAAATTACTTTGGAAAGGGGATGTTGAATCCCCTGAAGATTCAACATCCTCTTTCCCAGATTATCCTCTGAAGATAAGGCATCAAATCCTCTGTGTGGAACAGAGTGGGTATCTTAGAGGTATTTAAGATGATAGGAGTGTTGGAAGGCATTTGAGCAATGATGTGGAAGCTTTGGATGTATAATTTTATTGGTTTAAATTAAGTACTCTGTACTTTGCTTCAGCCATGGCTTTTTCTAACCCGTACATATGTATACATATCATTGAGAGTCCTAAGGAAGCCAAATCAAGATCTATTGGTTTCTTCCAAGAAGATAATATTTATCAGCCATGAAAAACTGGGCTAAGGATCATTCATTTAAGGTAGTCCAGACAAGAAGCATAAACCATAAACACTACTGTAAACAAAACAATAACAATACTGCAGTAACAAAATCTTGCGGATACTGAAAGTATTTCTCCCCCACTATAACTTTTACTTTCCAGAAATTAGGGAGAAGCTCAGAAAACCTTCTTAGACACTTTCCACCCCTCTTCCTTCTGTGGGCTGAGATGTCTTTTGCTTGAGGAATAAATTAAATAAGCTCTTCCTTCTGTCTCCCAAGGTCATTCCCACTTACCATTACAACTGATGAGATGGCACTGAAAGAATACAACCATGTTCATTTAGGGATAACTGATTGTGACTTTTTGTTACAATAATATACTAGCATCAACCTAAACACAGTGAGGATATCAGTAGGATAGCAACAGCAATGCCATATAATAGGGGGCCCCAACCCCCGAGTTGGTCAGCAGTCCACTGTGAAATGCGCTGCACAAGTGGTGGGTAATTGTGCAAAGCATCATTAGGTTGCATGCACGAACCATCCCTTCCCCATCTACTCACCCTCACCGCCACTGTTGGTTTGTGGAGCCAGAAAGGTTGGCAGCCTTATAAAAAAGAATTGGTTTGTGGGCTAAGGTCATGCATGTATAATTCCCGTTTGGTAAAAATTTGCTTAAATTTAAATAAGCTTATTTAAAGCTTAATAAGTAGGCCAAAATATATCCCTGCTTAACTCCCTAAAGTATGGAGATAGGAATCAACATGTTGCCATTATGAGAGTTTTTCTTGGTGCATCTGATGAATAAGTTTAAGATATTTGTTAGTTTATTTTTCATTCAATTTCTATAGCTGCCAACTCAATCAAGAGACTTAATACTCATCCTTTTTTGAGATAGTTATTTTGGTGGAGTGGCTCTATTGTTTGACTATCAATAAGGACTTGTTAAATTGAATACTGTAAATAAAATCAGAAAGTTCCATCTCACCACTGTCAATTTGTTACATAAAGCAAGATGGAATTACTATAGCGAAACTTTTATAAATGGAATTACAGTATAACAGAAACATTAGAAAGAATTCAGAGAGAGTTCAGGAACTGGATCCATTAAAAGTAAGGAATAGGAAAGTACTTGGTGCAAATGAAACACTTACTGATTCTTTTTCTGGGAAACAGATTTGCAATAAGTGAATTTGAAGAAACAGGTGGTTCAGAGTAGGAAAACTGCATATTACCCCAACCTCTGTCTAATCTATGTGGTTTGAGAAATGAAGTTACCAAGACAAAGCTTGCTGACTACATGCTAAAAGAGAACCATTGTATTAACAGGGATCAGTTGTCTCCCAACATCAGATAATGTCTAAATGTCCATTGATTTGGAAAGGCTGCCCAAAAGATCCTGGTATTTTTTCGGTCTCAAAAATAAAGACAGATGCTCTTGAGATATCTCAGGAAGAATTATGAATTTTCATCAGAGACGGATCAAGATGGTAAACATTTGTCCTTAATCCAAGAACAAGCGCAACATTGTAGCACTTAATTTACATTTTTAATTTAATTTATCAAATTAAATTTATATATTTAAAATCAAATGTTTATATATTTATATAAAATAATTATCTTCTGTGATTTCCATGTTACAATATTAATTTTTGGAGAGCATGACACAATATGAGAAAATTATATTATTATATATAAAATGAGTTCAATTAATGAGTTACCTCTCAGCCTAGAATGAGGGGTGCATTATTTGAGCATGAAAGGTTTGTGTTTGAAATGCCTATTAATATGAATATTGTACATTGAATCCTGCTCCCTGTCTGAATTGGCTATTGTTTAAATCTTTCTTATAATTATACCAAAATTGATTGCAGTTAAAAAGAAAAATTACAGCACTGAAGTTGCAAAAAAAAATTGAATAAAATTTCTGTGAAACAGTTTAGATCTTAAAATAAGAAATCAGTTAGGAAAGACTAATTCATCATTCCAAGATTTTGCAGTTATAGTACATAGCCCAAAGAAGCTAGTTATTTATAACATACACATTCACATATTTGAGCATGTTTTCCAGATAATGTGTAACATACAACTTTACTATAAAAAAGATGTGTCAAGATGCCGTTTCAATACCATGAAAAATCCTTAAGAACTTTTTGATATTAATATTCATATAAATAATTAATGTGCTATAAATGTGCAGTCATTTTTCTGGCTGATTAATCCCAGAGAAATGGTGAAATATTATGTTAATACTACATAGTAAAAGTGCAGAAGCCATGTTTTGCTGATAATTAACTTCAGCTACCATTGATACAAAGCCTGGAATGAAATTTTAGTACTTTCATTTACATAATAGCTTGTTTGTCTGGAAACTGAAAAAGCATACTGTTAAAAGTGAAGGGCTATCTACAGCTAGATAGATATCTAAGGGAATTTATTTTAAATGGGATTTTCAGCATTTATGAGAATATATTTAATTTTAATTATGGCATTTTTAATACCAATGACTTTATAAATACTTCCAACAGCTAATATAAAATCTGTAATACTATAAAATAACCTCAACTCCAAAGCAACTCAACATCCAATAAGAACGGTCTTAACTGCCTTCCAAAACTTTAAAGGCGGGTACCAGTCAGATCTCTAGAGGTGAGGTATTCCACAATATGGGAGCACGACCAAAATAATTAATGCACTGGTCCCTCCTCTGATCGCATAGGTGTCTCTCAATATCACCATACAAGAATACCTGTAAATACCAAGTACCAAAGCATAAATGACTTTACGGGTTGAAATCAGCTCTTTGAATTGTAGTCAAAAACCTATGGGAGCTGGATGCAACATCTGCAAAATAGAGTTGTGTGACACTGGTGTCTCTCGATCACCAATGATGAACTGCTACCATGTTTCCCCAAAAATATGACATGTCCTGAAAATAAGGCCATGCCAGATTTTTGGGGTGGGCAAAAATATAAGCCCTCCCTGAAAATAAGCCCAGTGGACAACACGCCCCAGCCTCTGGCTGGGCAGAGCCCCACTCACCGAGCCAGTGGTATTCCGAAGGTGCCAAGCCATGTGAATGGGGGGAGGGGGGGACCAGTACTCATATGGCTGAGTCCCTCCGGGAATAGGGCGACATACAAGTGTAATAAACCTTGATCTTGGTGGCTTCAGGATACCGCTGGCTCGGTGAGTGGGGCTCTGCCCAGCCAGAGGGGTTGCGCAAGTGCTTGTTCCCCCCCCCCCCGCTTGCCAACCTCCCAGTCCTCACCACAGCTCTCCCTGCAGGGTCAGGGTTGCTGCTGCCACCATCCCAGCACTGAGGTTGGCTTCTTCTGAGAGGCCAGTCGGACCAGCCTGCCGAATCTTCCAGGAGCTGGGGCAGAAAGTCTTTCCAGCAGCCAGGCCATAACCATAGAACTTGAAGTGCACTCCCAGAGCGGCCACTGATGGAAGACTCTTCCCTGGCTCCCAGAAGACTCAGCTGGGCCAACTGGCCTCTCAGAAGAAGCCATCCTTAGTCCTTGGGTGGCAGCAGCAGCAGCCCTGGCCCTGCAGGGATAGCTGGTCATGTGGCACACGAGTGGTGGGGAACAGGAACTTGTGCACTCCCCCTCTGGCTGGGCAGAGTGCCACTCACCAACCCAGTGGTATTCCAAAGGCACCAAACCACAGAGTGCAGGTCTCCCCTCCCCCCACTTGTGCGGCTTGGGGATACCACTGGGTCGGTGAGTGGCACTCTGCCTAGCTGGAGAGGGGGGTTGCCAGGTTGCTGGTCTTTTGTGAGCGGGCTCCCAAAGAGCCTGGCTACAAAATAATAAGCCCCCTCCCCCAATAATAAGGCCAATGCCATATTTCGGGGGTCAAATGAAAATGAGAACCTGTCTTAGTTTCAGGGAAACCTTGAGCCGGTGAGATTTGAACCGCTGAACTGCAGATAACAGTCAGCTGAAGGTGGGTAGTCAACAGTCATCCTTCTGAGGTGGGTAAAATGAGGACCGGATTGTTGGGGGCAATATGCTGACTCTGTAAACCGCTTAGAGAGGGCTGAAAGCCCTATGAAGCGGTATATAAGTCTAACTATTGCTATTGCTAGATAGATGATAGGTAGAAAAGAGAGAGAGAGAGATGTAGGTAGGTAGGTAGAGATACATAGATAGATCATAGATTGATAGATCGATAGATTGATCAATAGATAGGTGATAGATAGATGATAGATAGATGATAGATGATAAATAGATGATAGATAGATAGATAGATAGATAGATAGATAGATAGATAGATAGATAGATAGATAGTGGTGCCCCCGTTCCCACCAATCGGGCTCTGTCGACCCTTGGGACTGGCGTCCCCTTGGGTATATCCAGCCGAAACAGCTTCCATGGATCACCGTACAGTGGCGTCAAATTTCCATGGAAGTCGCCTATACCCACGATGGGTGAAGAGGCGTCAAGTACAAGTACAAGTCAGGGAACATGGTACTTTCAGTACTAACTGCAGTTTCCAAGTGGTGGTCTTGAAAGGACACTCTATAAAATACAATCAGGTGGTGGTAGTTAACGATTAAAAAGTGGTTAATTTTGTTCTGAAGTGTTAACAACATTTTGACTGCAACTTATGAAATCACTTGAAGTTAGGCTTTTTGACATCTACATATTTGAATAGCATTGTTTTCACCAAGCTAAGAGCTTGGTAAATTCTGATTACCAAGATCAGTTATAGCTACCCAGCCCACCAAAGCAGGGGGGGCGGGGTATGTTACAGGTGCCCCCTCTTTAAGGAGATCCATCTATTGCAGGGGTGTCAAAGTCATGGTGGCATCACATGACGTATTGGAACTTTTCCCCCTTCATGAAACTAGGCATGGCCATGGCCACGGCCAATACATACATCCAGCCCACGGGCCGCAAATTTGACAGCCCTGATCTAATGGGATTAAGAAGGGCCTTCTCCATAGTAGCTCTCACCATGGAGATAAGACAGACCCCCCACTTTAATACTCTTTTGAAAGGCCCTGAAGACATGATTTTGCCAGTGGACTTGGGGATGCCATGGTGCTAGGGAGCACATCAAGCTAGGTTTGTTTGCTTGTTGTTGCCAGGGGGATGAGGGTTTATTGGGTTTTGTGTTTAGGATTTTATTTTTGTAAGTTGCCTGGAGTCACTATGTGTTTGGTAGTTAAATTTTCTTAATAAATAAAATATATGTTGCCTATATTTGTCTTTCCAAATGGGTATGGAGTAATAGTAAGCTGGCTTGGGAAAGGCAAGTAAATTCAGCTTTAATTGTGTATCATCAAGCCAAAATACTTGTGGGTTATCTAACAAAACAGAGATTTAAATCTTCAACTGTGTGTAAGAAAGAATTTCACTCTCATTTCAATGTCATTGTGCTTCCACCACTGTTTGGTGAGAACAATGTTGTTGTTATTGCTCAGAAGATAGATCAATATTGTGCTTGAGAGCTCAGATTTTGTGATGCCCGTGGGAACATTTTTGTAGCATTGAAGCACATTAGAATAACATTACAGGAAAGGAATATAAAAGAATTAAGGGCAAAGCAAAAATTAACAAAAGTGCAAAAATATTCAGACTAGATGACAATTTTACCCAGGTTGTAACACTGAAGTATTTTCCATGCTGTGCTTTCAACTCATTTTCAGAACCACATTGTTCTGCTGTTGGTACTAATGTTTGGAGATCTGATCTTCTTGGCATGTTTCTATTCAGTCATGTCATCTTTATATATTGTATTTAGAAATTATGATTAGATGTTTTTTCTGCCCCAGTCTATGCATATATGAACGAGATGAAGATGGTTTCCCTTTCAGTAAAACAGAGAGAAAAGATTCTTTTATTTCATTTGCAAAATATTTGTGCAAGCATAGCAGAACCAATAATGTGCTTATCTGCCTCTGTACAAGGTCATGGGTTCATTGATTGCAAACTTCTCATTAGGTGGCCAAAGTATTTAAGTTTCATCTTCAGGATCTGGCCTTCTAAAGAGCAGTCAGTGTTGATCTCCTCTAGGTCCTCCTTTCCTTCCAATTGATAGAATGATGTAACCAATAAAGGAGAATATTTGTAGTTCAGGGTTGAAAGGAAGGGTCTTTGGTGCTCACTGAGCTTTCTTGTTTTCTGCAGACGTCATGTCATTGTTGAATGGTCATACTTCAAGGACTCCCTCTAGTTCATCACATCATTCTGAGGGGTCCTTGGTACTCTCTGAGCTTATTGTTTTCTTGCAGTTTCAGTACCCAAACTTGGTAACATCATCAGTGCTAGTGCAATGGGTAGTGAAACATCTGCAAGAAAACAACAAGCTCAGAAAGCACCAAGGAGCCATCAAAATGATGTCATGAACTACATGTAGTCCTCAAGGTATGACCTTCCAACAATGGCAAAGCATTATGACTACTTTGAAAAAGTGGCTTACAACCTATCTTCAAAGCTACAACCATCACATCATGTCATGTGATCACAATTTGGATGCTTGGCAACATTCATATTTATAATGACTGCAGTGTCTTGTGGTCCTGTGATTGCAATTTCTAGCCTTCCCAGCCAGCTTCTAAACAAGCAAAGTCAATTGGGGCTGCTGGATTTGCTTAACAACCTTGTGATTCACTTAACTGTGGTAAAGATACTTGTAAAATTGGATCCAATCATGTGATGATTCACTAAATGCATAGCAATGTGGGTTGCAAGTACCCGCACTTTTTTTTCTGATGATCAAGCAACTCTTGTGATTTTAAGTATATGTGTATTAGTAGTTGGACTGAATTTGTCAGAAATCCAAGCAGTAAATGGCTGTTTGGGTTAATGCCATATTGTAAAATCTCTCCATGCATATCTTAATAAACAAAGGCACTACACAAGACATTGCCTATTTAAGAAATGGTTATTATACCTCCTTTGCCCTTCTTTTGAGCAGGTGTTGTAGACCTGTATTTGTGCCTACTAAGGTGTTTTTTTTTAAGCTAATTCTCTTTTTTCCGCCAAGTGTCTTTGTGCCTGCTATTGATACGTTTACTTTGTCGTACTGTGTTTTCCCAAAAATAAGACAGGGTCTTATTTTCTTTCCTCCCCCCCCAATAAGCACTTGGTCTTATTTTCGGGGAGGTGTTATTATTTGTGAGGTGCAGGAGACGGCGAGCGTGGTCACCTCATGGCTGCTGCTGTGTTGCAATATTTTCGGGGGAGGGCTTATTTTTAGTGCATGCGCTCAAAAGCCCAATTGGGCTTATTATCCAGGAAGGTCTTATTTTCAGGGAAACAGGGTATTTCTGTTTCTTAATAGTACTGCATACCAGAAGAAAGCATGACAAAACATTTTCTTTCTGTTCCTAAAAATAATATATAGCAGGGCACATAAAATCACTAGAAGTTGTTTGATTTAATAGCATCAGTGGTGGGTTCCGAATCCCATTCCAAACGGTATGGTTGGAACGTGCCCAGCAGCATCCACATGGATGCGCACAGCGTGCGCATGTGTCTTAGTGCCTCCGCGAGCCTCCGCGACACTCCAGTTGCTCAGCAGAATGTTGTGCAGGCGCTGTATGTGCAGTGCACATGCGCAGAAGTGCCAAGACTTAAAAGACTAGTAAGGAGCTTAGTTGGGTGGGTGGGCCCGCCAGAGCATTGTATCAGAACGGTAGCCAGTGCTCCGGGCAGGCTCTGATACCCCTGTACTGGAGCATACCGCCTGCAACCCACCACTGAATAGCATCATGTGATCTTGGAGTATTACAATAGCACAGAAGCTTAGAAAAATACTTCAAGCTAAGATGCAATTTCCCCCAGGATATACCAAAAGACTTGTACTGTTTGAGAATTTTAGGAGTTGATATCCAACACATTTAGAAGATTCCAGCTGGAATACTAATACTACAGTGTAAAAGTGAAGCTATCTAAACTCTGCAGTTTGCAAATGTCTTAGAAGAGTGCCTTCTTAGAATGTTTTTCTGTCCATTGGCATTTTTGCTGCCTGGCCCATAAATAGTTTTCTCATGCCCTTAGCTTCTAGCCACAGCTTGGGTGGGGCTTTCAGCATAAAGCAACCACTACTATTCTGATTGACAATATTTTTTTAAAAAGATTTATTTTTTTGAAAGAGAACATGTGGTAGTATTTTTGATTGCTGAAGAAAATTAGCAAATATTTTCTCCTTTGCTTTTTCTCCTGGTCCTTATCTGTGTGGCTCCTTACTATAATTTTCCTTCAAGATAGTTATAATTAAATAAGATATGTTTGGAAAAATAAATGATTTTGTCTTCTTTAAAAAGTAAACTTCAAATGACTAATACTGTATGCTTCGTTACAGTGAAGGAAGCAACATTTTATAAAAGAACAGGAAAATGAGATGATGAAAGTGTTATTAAAATAAATGAGTTTGTTTCACTTATTTTTGGAAATGCAAATGAAGCCACTGATTTGATTAAGAATACTCATATTCTTAGTAATGAAATCTACTTTGTTTTGACATTATAAAATAAGATGTATGGTACAAACATAACAAATGCAAGTTCCCAAGAATAATTAAATCATATTGTAAATTAGGTTAAAACAATCCAAATTACACATTTTATATGGACTGATATTCTCGAATATATCAATGTCCTCCTTGTTTTCTATAAAAAATAACCCATTTAATAATTTTAATTGGTTTGTTGTATAATTTATCTGTTTCTCTGTCAGTAAGCATCTTTTTATGAACTATTCTAAATCCCAGTTTTTATTTTTATAAAGGAACAAGGTGTATTTCTTGTCTTTTATGCTTTGGACCAACTTTCATGTCCTGTGGTAGAGATGTCTTGAAAATTAACTTGAATACTTTAAAATGCCATCATAGCTTGATACAACCACAGATGCGCCAGTACATGGAGACAGGATCTGGTACTCAGCAGATGGAGATCTCAGAAAGGGATCTCCCTCTCAATGGTGAAAAGAGTAATGTTCTACATTTAGGCAACAAAAACGAAATGCACAGGTACAGTATAGGTGGTACTTTGTTCAACAGTAGCAACTGTGAAAGGGATCTTGGAGTCTAGTGGACAACCATTTAAATATGAGCCAGCAGTGTGCAGCAGCTGTCAAAAAAGCCAACACAGTTCTAGGCTGCATAAGCAGAGGGATAGAATCAAGATCACGTGAAGTGTTAATACCACTTTATAATGCCTTGGTAAGGCCATACTTGGAATACTGGATTCAGTTTTGGTCACCACGATGTAGAAAAGATGTGGAGACTCTAGAAAGAGTGCAGAGAAGAGCAACAAAGATGATTAGGGGACTGGAGACTAAAACATATGAAGAACAGTTGCAGGAACTGGGTATGTCTAGTTTAATAGAAAGAAGGACTAGGGGAGACATGATAGCAGTGTTCCAATATCTCAGGGGTTGCCACAAAGAAGAGGGAGTCAAACTATTCTCCAAGGCACCTAAAGGTAGGACAAGAAGCAATGGGAGGAAACTAATCAAGGAGAGAAGCAACTTAGAATTAAGGAGAAATTTCCTGACAGTTAGAACAATTAATCAGTGGAACTGCTTGCCTCCAGAAGTTATGAATGCCCCAACACTGGAAGTCTTTAAGAAGATGTTGGATAGCCATTTGTCTGAAACGGTATAGGGTTTCCTGCCTAGGCAGGGGGTTGGACTAGAAGACCTCCAAGGTCTCTTCCAACTCTGCTATTGTATTGTATCAAGTCATCCCTCAGCAACCCTCTTCTTGTGCAATAGGGCACAGATGTACAATAGGGCACAGATTTATAAGCATGGCATAGAATGCCAATACTATTGTCTGTATGGTACACACAGCAGCTTTACTGGATGCAGAATACAAAAGACTCCCATCTGCTGAAGGATATTAAGTCCTCATGTTAAGATTGCAAGGATAAAATTCTGTATTCTTATACACTCTTTTTATATATAGTGAGTTGTGTTTCTCAACCATGGCAACTTTAAGATGTGTGAACGTCAACTCCCAGAATTCCTCAGCCAGCATGACTTCTGGAAGTTGAAGTCCGCACATCTTAAAATTGCCAAATTGAGAGACACTGCCCTTATATACTGAGATGTGGCTAGATTAGTCCTGGTGCTTTGTGAGCTGTAACCATCTCATGTTTTTTCACAACTGAAGACTCTTCCTTTCTACTCATGCTTATCCTGGAGAGGCTTTATATTGCCAATTGTGTTTTAGGGAACACAACAGTCTCCACCTTTAAAGGAGTACAGGTAGTCCTTGACTTATGACGACAACTGATCCCAACATTTCTGTTGTTAAGTGAGACATTTGTTGTGAATTTGCCCCATTTTATGACCTTTCTTGTCTCAGTTGTTAAGTAAATCACTGCAGTTGATAAGTTAGTAACACCTTTGAGACCAAAAGGTTAAGTGAATCTAACTTCCCCACTGATTTTGCTTGTTAAAAGGTCCTCAAAAGGCGATCACATGACCTTGGGACATAGCAACGGTCATAAGGATGAGTCAGTTGCCAAGCGTATGAATTTTGATCACATGATGATGGGGATGCTGCAAAGGTCATAAGTGTGAAAAATGGTCATGTCACTTTTTTCAGTCACTAAATGAACTGTAGTTAGTCGGGGACTACCCGCAAAGCATTACTTTCTTTTAATGTGACTCATAAAGACTTTTTAGATTTGTCCTTCCAGCAAAGTTGAGGATGCTTCATGGCTTTGAGTAATACATTTCAGTTTGTAGGGAAGGGATTTTTGACAAGCAAAAGGAAGACTTTCAGTTCAACAGTACGGGATACAAGCAGAAATGCTGCACTGTAGGGGGCTTTGAAGGAAACTCAGCTAAATTGCGTGAGAGAAACTTTCCAGTAGACTCAGACTAGACTATGCATTAGGAGAGGAAAATGAAACTCAGAGTTTAAGCCTACAGTAGCCGAGAGACAGACCTTGATGAAAAATTCTGGGAATCCAATCTGTTAATTACAAGATCACCTGTTTGAATCCCATTGTTTAATATGATGAAGAATGCAGGCTCCTGATGTCCTCACAAGAGAAATTGTGAGGGGGAGAGGGAAGTGCCAACTGCGACACTTAACATGCTGTCACACATCCAACAAATGAAGCTGGCTATAAAGATGATGTTAGGATAAGCCCAGTCATGGCTGCATTTCATCTGGATTGTGGAGTCATTGTTAACCTTGTTTTTGCAGTACAGATGTTACTTAAGGACAGTTCTAGCATCCCTTGCTATTGGCTGTCTTGACTAAGGCTGCTGCAAAGGTGGGTTGAAAATCCTGGCGCTATTGGTTCGCTCGTGCTCGCACATGCGCTGAAACGTCCGGGTGGGTAGGCAGAGCCTCCCGCTACTGCCACTACCGGTTCACCCAATCCAGCCGAACCGGGAGCAACCCACCTCTGGGCTGCTGGGAGTTGTCATTAGCCAATAGGAAGGCTGTAGATTCTGTACCCTTTTAAGTGAAAATCCAGGGAGAAAGGAGAACATTCCCTATAATAGAATAGAATTATTTATTGGCCGTGTGATTGGACACACAAGGAATTTGTCTTCGGTGCATAAGCTCTCAGTCTACATACAACAATATAAATGATAAATCATAATAATAACATATAATCATAATAATAAGTAGTAGCTGTGCATGAGTAGAAGGGGATTTTTTTTTCCTTGGGTTTTTGATGAGAAAACGAGGCAACTCTATTGTCTAATACAAGTTGCTCATTTTTAAATTATAGGAAGCAATAATGAGATTTCTATTAATGTATCTGCTTTGGCTCTTAACCCACAGCTGCCTCAAGCTTCAATTCTTTTTGTTAGACATCATAAACATCAGATGCTAAAAACAACCCTTTCAAAAAAGACCTTTGCTTTTTATTCTACTTTTCACTGCATTTTACATGCATTTCTTCCCTGTCCTTATGCTGATGTCTGCACTGTCATCCTTCAGGGAGACTACAGTCATTTGCTGATCTAGGCAAAGGCCATCTCTGCTGAGATTAGTGGCAGATCTTGGCATTCTCCCAGCTTCTGCAGATGTGCTCCTTTTCAAACAAGATAAATAAACAGACTCATTACTGCTTCACAATTATGGGAATATGTTGATCTGGTTATTTTGTTTTAAAAAATAGCAGAGAATCAAAAGACAAAAGTAGATCTCTTGTTTCATAGGCTCTATTCTTAATCCACGAAGCAAACACTATTCCAGGGATTTTTTTAAAAAGATCCATTGATTTTGGATTTCAGAAAGAAAACTGTACCTCTACACCTTGTCTGGGAGTAAAACCCATCAAGTACAATGTGCATTTTTTAAAAAGAGTTCATAGCATTAAATTCTGAAGGGGTTAAAAAAGTTTCATAAGCTTCCCAGTTAAGTGGCTAGAAAATAAAATCCAGTGCATTTTCCTTGGCTTAGTTCTTGAATTATTGAAAGAATGGATGCTATTTTGTGGTAGAGTATAATACCTGTAGATTAATATTGCATTCTCCTGCACAGTATGCTATGTTTTGCTTTCTCTTTGAAAGGCAACAATGAATTAATTTTATTCTACTACAAGATCACTTGTAGAGTTGTTTAGACTTGCAGTTGCTGGTTTCTTAAATGTGTTTAAGCTTTAAAATATGCTTAAATTACATAGTTAATGATAAGGCTGAACAACAAGATGAAAACAAGGAGAAACCTTAAAGGAAATTAGAATGTATTTGTGATTTCAACATGATGCTAAGCATCTCTGTCACATTTTTTTATCTTTGCTATTAGGTAGCAGAAAGGTAATAAACACAATAGAACTCTAGTTCCATCTGGTGGCTGAAAAGCTGCTAGCAACGTTATATTTTTCATTAATCTTTTTCATTAATCTAATTCATTTAGATCTCTTCAGCTGCAAAGCAATGGTGTTGGCAAGACCAGACTTTAGAACGAATGTTCAGGCCATCACTTATGAGAACAATCATTTTTGGAAGTAAATGAAGCGCTACAAATAATTAATTTTAGACATTACTATATCATTAATGCCATTATTTTCATTTTACACACTGTATTTTCTGATATAGCTACTATAAGCCATCTTTATCCTGGTGCATATTTCCATTTCCATCTAGGTTTATTTAACTTTCTGTTGCTTTAAGAATTTGACAACTGCATTCCTCCCCATCTCTCTCTGTGTGTATCAAAACAAATACATGAATTTTTATTTCATTTCATTGTTGTTGTTTCTAAGGGGAAAAAAATCAGATTGTTTTTCCTTTTCCTCAACTCTCCCCCAGAAGAAAAGAATTTTCCACAATATTTTCCAAATATCCTTCAGATTTGAAAATGAGAATCTTCTTCCTTATTTCCCCATATAAGGCTAAATTGTATTACAGACCTTTTTCCTTCCATCATTGCCAGTGCCTCATTTTTCTTTGAGTATTACCGTAGGAATGTATTGAAATAAATAATATTTCTATCAAGATTCAATATTTATCTTTATTGGAGTTAAGCTTCTTGAGGGGAAATGGTTTTAAATCAATCCAAAAGCTTGCCTGGTCAGGAATTTTGGCCCCACTATAGCCAAATATGAAGTGAAAAATTAGATATGTGGACAATTCTATCCATTTAATACTTCCAAAAGATTAATCACCTGAGAAAAGATGATCTATAGCAGTGATGGCTAAGCTTTTTTGGGATCGCATGCCAAAAGCGGGGGGAGAGCAGGGGGGGTCGTGCGCGGGTGTGCCACACCCATAATGCTATGTGTGTGACCCCCGCGCAGCCAGCATGACCCCCCACTTTTGGCACACTTTTTTCACCCTCCCCAGTCTCCAGAGGCTTTCTAGGCACCTGGATAGGGCGAAACAGCCACTTCTGGAAGCTTCCCTGAAGGCTCCGGAGGGCAAAAAACCGCCCTACGAGCAAACTGGAAGTGACTTTGCCATCACAGATCTACAGACTTACAAGATTCTGTTTAATGTAGCCTTATAATAAAGTAGAATTAGTTTAACTAGTCTTGTTTCTTGTCTGCTTTACCTTAGAGGGTTCACATTGTAGGATCCACTAAGCAGTTTTTTGAGGTTCTCCACCATCTTTTGAAACCGAACAACCCCAACCATAGTCACTTTGGTCAGGAAAGAACTAGTGCCACACCTGGTGTTTTCACAGTGACTTTTCCTCTGAAAGACATACTTATCTCAATGCCTCCAGGCCTTTTTGATTCTACTAGCCACCAAATGGCTGATCAGTGTGCCAACCGCTCCTTTGTGGCCCATGATTATTTTTAAATGTAGCAGTGTCATCTTTTCCCCTCTATGAAATGTGCTGGCTTCTTTAGTGATTGTTCAACATTATCCTGAGTGCAACAGGGCACTCAAGAATGGCTGCTATGTGCTTCTTTTTCAAAAAGGTTTGGCTTTTGCATCTATTTTTACAAAAATTAATGTGTTTATCTTGGCACTTGGCATGATTTATTCAGGTTTACGCTCAAATTTCCACCCCTTGGAGATATTTTTAAACTCGTAGACATAACACATATCAATTTCTTGCCTTTTAATAATCTTGGAACGCTATCTCTTTATACTTTTTAATTTTTGTATTTACAAAGCTGATAAAATCAGCACCTATAACTGATGACCTTTTTTTTCACCTACACAAACATACACACAAAGAATATTTTTGTATTAGAATTTATATTCTAAAATAGGGAAATCTTCAACAAATGTGCAGAAGAAACCAACATTTGTGTTAGCTCAGAGCACAACGATAAGATTAGCCTATGCAAGTCTTGATAACTTCTGGGGGTAATAAAAAGTATGGTGTATAGAAGTAAGATGCCTCATGTAAGAAACACAGGAGACAGTAATGCTGGAGGACAAGAGTTACACTAATATCAAAGAAATAATGGAATAGAATAATTAAAGGAAGGATGCCAAAGGGGGAACAAAATGAAATGTGAATGTCAAAATTTAAAATATTTTTAATTAATTAAATTGAATTGTTGAATGGTCCTGCATTGAGTTGCCCTGCTGTGAGTTGGCCATAGTTAGTTGACTGTGGCAAGTTGGCTGCGGCGAGTTGTCCCATTCAGTTTCCTAGAATTTCCTATTCCAATCATAAAAATCCTACCTCCATAGAGGATTTTTTTTACATTACAGTTCTTGCAAATGCTCTTGTGAAAATGTTAGAAGAACATCCGCAGTTCTCTGAATCAAATCAAATCTGATTCAAACAGCAGCTGACCATGTCACACCTCTTTCTTGGGGGCGGTGGGGGGGGATCAGGATAGGATTTCTCTGAGAGGGAGCAAACTGAGTCAACTCTGTTTGTTAAATGAATTGTGCATGCATTAAACTTTAGAGTTTTTGTTGATAGAATCAGGCAATTGACTTCGTGATTGGGGTTGCAATAGTAAAGAATTCCTACCTTAGCCCAGAGATTTGTCAATAATACAAATTCAAAGTTGCTTATAGACCAGGGGTGGGTTGCTGCAGGCATTACTGCTGGCTCCGCACGTGTGCGCATTTGCACCTAAAAAGGTCTGCGCATGAGCACAATGTTAAAAAGAGGGGGGAAATACATTTTTGAAATGAAGATTGTTCTGTGCATGCACAGAGTCAAAAAACAAGATGGCAGCACTGACAATAGAACCGCTTCGGGGGCCTTGCAGGCCAAGTTACTACCTACTTGGCCAAACCGGTCTGAACCGATAGGAACCTACCTCTGTTCTAGACCCAAAGAAGGAATCTGTATAGGACTAATGCATACTGATTTTACTACTGAAAGTCCCAATGCAAAAGAAAGAGGTTAGATATTTTTACCCCAGTGGATCATAGCTTATTTCTTCCATCATTCATTTTTTGTGACCTTCTCTTGAAGGTGGGTTTGATTGTATTATAGGATTTGCATTTTGGAAAATGTCTATTTTTGTCAGAAGCCTGTTTTCTGAAGTTTGTTATTAAAGTCTTTTAATTTTACTGAGTGTATTGTTGTTTGAATATGTATATAATAATAGTGCTTCACCTTTCAAGCCAGGATGGCAAATCCAAAATGCCTTGTATTATATTTTTGTTTGTTTTGCCAGGAAAGCACAATTTAGTCATCTGGACTTTACACTGACTTTTGTACTGCTTAAATATTTTCTACCTCCAGCTGCTAAACTCATTATGAGACACTAATTTCTTATTGTGTAATCAGCATTATAATTATACACACACAGTCACACACTGGTCCATTGATTTCAGACATAGTGTTTTGAAAAAGCAACAACAAATGGCTTGAAGATTGGAGTGTATTACTTTTTTAAAAACAGATGAGGAAAATTTCACAGTTGCCCCCGAGTCTTGCAGTTAAATCTTATCAAAGTTTTCCTTTTAAGACACAGAAAATGTTAGTGTCATCGTGAATCAACATTCCATATTTCCTGTCTTCTACTGTGGTTGGCTCTGAAGCCTTACACAATATTCTTGAGAAATACACTTTTCATCTATAATGAGCTGCTGGTTTATAGCCAAAGCATGCAGAATATAAATATGACTATCAAACATGTTTGTTGAAATAGCACCCAAGAAATATGACTTTTAAGGTCTTTTAAGTTCTATCCTTTTTTTATATACTTAACACATGTTTAAGCATGTAGTTAAATCCAGGGGTAAAATGCTACCAGTTCACCTGAACCGGTAGTAAAGAAAGCTACCGGTTTGCCCAAACTGGTAGTAGAAAAAATGCTACCGGTTTGGGCGAATCGGTATTTCTGATGATCAGCTGTGTTGCATGATATATATTAGCTAGAAAGTAGGATTGCAAGGCACAGCAGATTCCGCTCCCCTCTCGCTGTTCTACTTACCTTCACCAGCATGTTTGGTAGCAGGCTCCGCCCACCCGCCTGGATGTCCTCACATCCGTTTTTTATGCTCTGCACATGCATGAAAGGACCTGCACATGTGAGGAGGTGGCGCATGCACTCACATTTGCAAACTGTTAGCGAACCTGTTTAAATCTTCCCATGAATTGAGTTGCATTTTTAGCTTGAGATATTTCAAATTTTAAACCCTGGATATTTTTACAATTCCAGTCCTTGCCTTCAGACAAAAGAACTTAAGACGCATGTCTTTCACCTACACAATTCCATGTATGCTTATGTTCCCTGAACAACATTGACAGCAGGTTATACAAAGTTTATATGAAAGGATTTTTTTTTTTTTAAAAAAAGTTCCATATCTCTACTTTCCTGAAAAATAATCTTGAAAACATTTTAAAATCATAATATATAAAAATTACAAAGAAGTCCAATTTGATTTAGGTAAATATAACAGCAACGTAATCTGTAGGGGGTTCAAAGTGAGCGCTGCAGTCATTTTGTTCTGTAGAATCTGTAGCAGCAAAGCCTGAATTATGAGACACAACATTTGAGGAAGGCTATTTGTTCTCATTGCTCTAGACAGTTTAATGAACCTTTGGTTTATATTGTTGCAGATAATCTGCAGGTGCCGTGGGAAACAGTTTTGTGGACTTTATACAGTAATGACATAACTATATGTCAGGAGTCTGGAACCTTTCTTATGGCAGTTTATTTTATTGAGCCATTTCATTCCATCATGATTTCCACTGCTTTTCTGAAACAGTTCATCTGTTCATTCAACAAATTTTCAGAAAGAAATAATATCATTTTTGAAGTCCCCAATTTAAGACAGAGGTGTCTAACCTTGGCCTCTTTAAGACCTGTGAATTTTCAACTCCTGGCATGGCTGACTGGGGAATTCTGAGAGTTGAAATCCACATGTCTTAAAGTCACCAAGGTTGGAACGCCTGATTTAAGGCATGTTTCTGAAGGGGATATTTCAGCTTTAGATGCAAAGGTCCACCTGTGCTTGGTCTATCATCCACAGGTCTATGTGGAAATGGAGAGGTTAATTATCTCCTTAGAACACTATTTTAATTGTTATATAAATCATAACCAAGACAATTGCCCTGGCTTTTAGCCCAAGGCCAAGTTTCCTTATAATAAACTCAATTGCTGCTCCCACTTAGTAATTATTTCAAGCCACCAAGCAACCAGCCTTGCTGCTGAATGTTTCCCAATGTCCCCCATAGACACATCCCCTCTTAATCCCCAGGAGCTTTTAAATTTCTTAAGCCCTCCTCCAGGAGTACTTGAATCAAGCCAAGTTACAGCCACATTGAAATTTCATCCAATTCTTCTCCATTCCTTCCTGATCCTGGAACATGTCCCATATGTTTTGTGCCCCTTTGTCCCACCCCTATTAATGGCAGCAAATTAAGGAAGTGATAATGCTATGAGAAAAAAAATAAAGTTCATTTGTAAAGTAGTAGATGGTAGCATTGCAGGACTTTTTCTGTCCTTTTGTTATACTGTTGGCTTTAAGAACTTTTCTCACCTCCATCTAAATAGAAAATGCTTTTCTTCCAAAGTCAGACCTTGATTTACATATCCTATCCATCACCTTCATGGAACTCAAATGGTTGAAGGACATGACGCTCTTATTATGTCTGAGATTATGTTATGTTGTGAGATATATTTCTGGAATAGAGGGGAGAGGGAGGATAAATTTTTGAGCAAGAAAGTAAAACCTCCCTGTGCCAACAATTTTTAAAATTGAAAATGATGTTGATGCAATCGGAGAGTTTGAGCCTTTGTTTATTTCCTTTTAAGTTAAGTTCAGTATGAAAAATAATGGGAAGTGGTTTGCATAGTCACATTGGCTTTTATCACCTCCCAGCAGTGACCAAGAGGAAGTCTGGTCAATGCTAAATGCTCAGCCTAACTAAAGCAATGTACGGATCGCATTTATTCATTAGATCTTTTGTAAACTGACCAGTAATACTATGTGAGTATTGGTATTTTCCTGTGTTGTTTTGTTTTTTAAAGAAGACAAATTCCTCTGCTTTGAATTACTGTTTAAAGCTTTCTCTTCTTGTTTCAAAATATATATATCTTAGCCTTATATGAAAATCTAGACATTTCTAGAGAAGTGAGAAGCAGACTATCTGATGGGTGAGTTATTGCAGTTAATCTCTTTATATCTGGTAGTACTGCCTTCAGTTGTGCTTTTGATCCTATGTTCTTAATTATGCCTTTTTGAATGTTACTTAACATCTGTAGAATGTGTGTGCATGCATGCATGCGTGTGCGTGTGTATGTGTAGATAGATATAAATGGATAGACAGACAATGTACACCTTCTCCTGAAGATCTGTAACAGGGTATTCTTTGTATGATGTGCTCAACTGGAAGCTAGATAATCTGTTACGATGGTTTTAACTTGGATTACTGAACTAAGAAATGGATTGTACTCAATGGTCCCCTGTCTTCCAACTCAGGGATTCTCTGACAAGCAGGAAATAGTATTATGGACCGGATTCCTTATTGCACCTACTCTACAGTACTTCTGATTCCCACAGGAAGAGTGAAGTTAGTCTAAAGTAGTTCTGGGCTAGCCACTTTTACTCTTATGGGAAAGCAGAGCTGTCTGGTTATCTGGCTAGTTTTAGAATGGAAGCTCATTTCAAAGCTATTCCAAGCACAGGAAAAGTTTAATATCTTGTTACTTGGCAGAGTCACATTACATTACAGATAGTCCTCAACCTGGGACTTCTGTCGCTATGGATGTGATTGTTAAGTGAGTTGTGCCAAATTTTATGAACTTTTATTGTGGTTGTTAAGTGAGTCACCATGCTTCTTCCCAGTTGACTTTGCCTGCCCCCTGGGAAGATTGCAAATGATGATCATGTTAACCCAGGACTGCCAGAAATACCTATTGGTTGCCAAGTGCCTAATTTTTTTATCATGTCACTGCAGGGATGCTGTGATGGTTCTAATTTTGAGGACTGGTCACTTTTTTCAGCATTGTTGTAACTTTCGGTGATCATAAATCAAGGATTATGTGTAAATTCATTTTAGCTTTTCTGTGATATCTGAAGCAACCTTGTAGACAGATCATTATGGTTACATTTGCATGTAATATTTTAAAAGAAGTATCTTGATAATCATGTGTAGCCTGAAGTAGTCTATAATTTCCTCCTTGTTTTAAGGCAATAGCAATTCAAGAAAAGTGAATAAATTTTAAGAGGAGCACGATCATAGTTTTTAATGATTTATGTCTTTCCTTCTGGCGATTACAGGGATAAATATTCTGTTCTTTACTCATTGTAAAGAAAAAAATTCAACTGATAGAATAACAGATTTGGAAGGGACCTTGGAGGTCTTCTAATCCAACCTCCTGCTTAGGCAGGACACCCTATGCCACTTCAGACAAATGGTTATCTAACATCTTCTTAAAAACTTCCAGTGTTGGAGCATTCACAACTTCTGGAGGCAAGCTGTTCCACTGATTAATTGTTCTAACTGTCAGGAAAATTCTATTTATTTTTACCTTGGTTCTCTCCTTGATTAGTTTTCATCCATTGCTTCTTGTCCTCCTTTCAGCCTGCCTTTGGAATTGGAACTTTGTGGCTACCTCTTAGGAATTGGAACACTGCTATCAGGTCTAATCCTTCTTGGTCACATAGACCAACTGACCCATTATTTCTATGTTGCTGAAAATATTTTTTTCTCTGCTTCTTGTTTTAATATATTTTTACAGATGGCCACATGAATCCTTTTTTTCCACAAGAAAGGCTTCCAATTCTGTCAGTTTTTATAGCTTTCTCTGACTATGCCTTCCAGAAAGATACTAAGTCCCCAAACTTACTTATTTATTCAATAATGTTTGCAAATAGATCAATGTTGCAAACTTTTATGAATGTAAATTTTCCAATTTCATTGTGTTTGAGGTTTGGTGACTTTAATGAAGTTAAATGCTTGGAATTTAATAGGTGGTTGCTAAGAGTTGACACTGACTTGACAACACATAAACCAATCAATCAATCAATCCTCTGTATAAAGTAAATTCTAGAACTACAAGAAAGTTTTAGGGTTAGAGTTAAAACTAATTTGATACATACGAAATGAACATTAATTGAGAATCATAGGAAATCAAATGTTATAGACCAGTGAAAATAAAAAGGAACCTAAAGAGAGTGTGGGTTGAAGCATTGAACTGTGTAATATGTATACAGTTTTGTATGGCTCATGTTGCCATGAAACGTAATAACCAGGGACGTGCAGTCACTAGAGGCAAGGGAGGCGTGGCCTCACCAGTCATGAGGAAAAGGAAAGAATTTTAAAGAATTTTTAAAAAATAATTAAAGCCAAGGTAGTTGCTGCCAGATTCCAAGTCACAGTGGCTTGGAGTCTGCTTAGTGTTAACTATAGGAGGAGGCGAGAGAACTATGGGCCTCCTGTGCATAAGCAATTTTTCGCCTTTTAAGAGTTAAGCAAGGGTTAAAAAGCGAAAAAAATTGTATGCAAAGGAGGCACATGTTCTCTCGCCTCCTGTAGAGGGCATTTTTAGAAGCTTTTTAGAGTTCTCTGGGAGCAACTAGCTCAGTCTGACTCAGAGCTCTGGCCTTTCATGAGGGCAGGCAAAGCAGAGTTGAAATCCTCTCTGAAACAGCTGGAAAAGGTGCATTTATGGGGAGGGGGAGGAATTCAAAAAGTTTGATTGCATGCAGAACCACGTTGCCTTTTCAAACACACGCGCGCGCACACACACACACACACACACACACACACACAGCTGTATAAAAGTATGTAAGCCCAGCTTCACTGAAAAGGCAACATGATTCACCTGCAATCAAAGGCTCCGATCGGAAGGCAGCAGGGGAATTGGGGGGGGGGCGTGATATGGCAGAGGAGCTGCTTTCAAGCCTTTGGAAAATATATCCAATCCAACTTCTGTGTTTGTTTGAGAGTGAGTGAGTGAGAGAGGGATCCAACCTCTCTGTGTGCGTGTGTCTGTTTGAGAGAGGGGGGAGGGAGGGAGAGAGGGAGGAAGGAGGGGGAGGGAGAAGAAAAAGAATGATGCAAAACTTATTTTGCAAGGGGGGAAAATGCTGTTGCTTTAAATTGGAACTGAGCATGCCTGGCTGTGGAATTCTGGGAGTTGAAGTCCACAAGTCTAAAAAAATGGCTGCCTCACGAGCCATAAAGCTCACCGCACGTCACTGGTAATAACTGTTCTATCAGCAGAGGGAGATGTTGCAAAACTTACCATAGCAATAGCACTTAGATTTATATACCACTTCATAGTGCTTTACAGCTACTCTGAGCAGTTTACAGAGTCAGCGTATTGCCCCCAACAACTTGGGTCCTCATTTTATCCACCTCGGAAGGATGGAAGGCTGAGTCAACCTTGAACCTGGTGAGATTAGATCTGCCAAACTGCTGACAGCTGGCGAGCAGCAGAAGTAGCCTGCAGTATTACACTCTAGCCACTGCGGCACTGCGGCTCTAGGAAGTGTTATCACAAGCAAAGACAGAAAACCTCAAGGTGGAAGCAGAGAGGATTGTTGCTCACTGCTTACCCACAATGCATATATTTTTCTTGGTTATATCTCCAATATTTAGACTCATCTAGGATATCAAGAATTGTGGACCTTTTCTGCATAAGGAAGCTCAAAAGAATTTTTGTATAGACCTGAAAAGACAATGCTTTCCTTTTTTTCTTATGTTAGTAGTATGGCTACACTGTCACCACTAATACACCTACATATATATATATGTATGTATGTATGTATGTATGTATGTATATATATGTATGTATATGTATATGTATATGTATATGTATATGTATATGTATATGTATATGTATATGTATATGTATATAGTTCGTTCTTGTTAAAATTAACATTTTAAAAATAAGCAAATAATTCATTTTGTATTATTTTATAACATGCCATTACTTCATTCACTTTTAATTTTAGCTGTTTTATATTGATAAATATCTCTGTTCCTGTCTGCAAAACATATTGGCTTAGTGTAAACTTTCAGTCTAACCATGCATGGGGAGGACACTTGAAAATATGATCTAGTGTGGGGAAAACATTGGCTTTCATTACACCTTGCTGACACTGTTGTGCTCTGAATATGCCTGGCTTGAAAAGGCATTGTTCTCATTATTGTTTAAAAAAACAGTTTCACATCTCATACCACCATACAATCTCTAATGCAGGGTAAAACACTTGTAATTAAATTAAGGCGCTTGTATGAAAAACTACTACTGTCGATCAGAAATGCCTGCAGTTTGGTGGTTCGAATCCCAGCACTGCGTAATGGAGTGAGCTCCCATTAATTGTCCCAGCTTCTGCCAACCTAGCAGTTTGAAAGCATGTAAAAATAGCAATAGAAAAATAGGAGCCACATTTGGTGGGAAGGTAACAGCATTCCATGCGCCCTCGGCATTTAGTCATGCAGGCCACATGCCATGAAGACATCTTTGGGCAGCGCTGGGTCTTCAGCTTTGAAACAAAGATGAGCACTGCCCCCTAGAGTCGGGAATGACTAGCACAGAGGTAGGTTGCTCCTGGTTTGGCCTGGATCGGGCAAACCGGTAGCAGAGGCAGAGGGAGGCTCCATCAACCCATCCAGACGCTTCTGCGCACAAGCGCACAAGAACGAACTAGTATTTTAAAGTAGTAGTTAATGGAAACTCATCACTGGACTACCACCTATATGCAATGGGAACTTTTACTTTTAGGACAAGCTAATAAGGTTCCATCTTGCCTTTATTAATACCTAAGTGCCTTGAATAATTACCAAGCAAATGTTTCTTCCTATTGAAATCTTTAGTAAAATGTGATTACACAGTCCGAAGAGAAATGAGCTGGAGTCACTGAATTTCAGGAGATTGTGATTTCTGTAGGAGACTTTCTAGTCAAGAATTGGTTAATCTTAAATTGTTTTGTACCTTGGCTGGTTTCAAAGTTACAGGGCTGGTTCTCTGTTTATTCTTGCCTGTTGTACCAGGAACCACAGAATTGTGGATTTGTCTGATAAGTAAAATATGGGAATAAAAGAAGATAAATCAAGGATATTATGAAAGAGACTAGGAAAAAAAATTGTTTCAAGCCAAATAAAACAAGCACTTGAGCTGAGCGTGCCAGTTGGGCTGCTCTACCTCTACCATCTTGGGGCAACAAAATAGAAACATATTTTATAACAGAAACTGTAGCAACGTGACCAGTTTTCTCTCTTTTTCCAGCATATCTCCTTCCTTGAGCTTCTTTCCTTCCCCCCCCCCCCCCCCATGAATTGCCATTGTCTAGGCCAGAGGCCTTCAAAGTCAACAACTTTAAGATGTGTGGACTTCAACTCCCATAATATGCAGGTAATCATATTACCTGCATATTCATCTAAGCCAGTGTTTCTCAACCTTGGTAACTTGAAGATGTCCGGATTTCAACTCCCAGAATTCCCCAGCCAGCGAATGCTGGCTGGGGAATTCTGGGAGTTGAAGTCCGGACATCTTCAAGTTGCCAAGGTTGAGAAACACTGATCTAAGTGTTTTACTTCAGCTAAAACAGACACCCAGGGCTGCTTATTTAAAATAACTAAAACAAGACAGTCCTTGCCTTTCGGCACAATCTAAGTGGGAGGACAGGGAAAAGGAGAGAGGGAGGAAAGAGGCAAAATGCCAATTCTGGAATATTATACAGTAATGCTTGATAACCTGAATAGAAATAGCTCGGAGGTAATGTTTCAGCGGAAATGAAATGATCTTATTTTTCCCATTTCCTCTGGTTGGTTGCATAAAAATTCTAAAAATTATTAAAGAATGTGGTGTTGAAGGTAACAAAGAGAAACTTCCATGTAAGAAGTCCAGGAAGAGAACCAAAACTGCCAAGATAAGGGAAGAAGGAGTTCATGGATTTGCGTCAATATGGAATATTTATCCTGAAAATGAAAATTTGTTACAGAGGCACTTTTGGATCAGTTGGACCTTTTTTTTTTAATTAGTTTAAATAATATTTTGAAAACACTGATAATGTACTTGATCATCTTTTTAGCATTTCTTGACGAAGATCTATGTTGTTACTTTGAAAAATTAAATTGCCTTTAAATTATTGCAATGGAATCCTTGTCTTTTTTGCTGCCATTAAATTGCAAGAGTTAATTAGCAACTTCCTAAAAGGGAAATAACTACAAAGCAAGAGAATTTGGGAAGAGAAGCTATTGAAGGAGAGGGAAAGACTATTCACACTAGACAGTAAAAAAGGAGGAAAACAAAAATCAGTGAAATTTAAAATGCGCTTTAAAAGTCATTCCATAATTATGCACACAAGAGTAGTTCTGTTGATATGCTTATTGAAAGTGAAACAATTTCTTACAGTACACCATGTATGTTCTGTTGACATAACTATACTGTTAAATAAAGCACTGCACATGTGCTGCGCACATTCATGTGGTGGACGCCAGGCTCCATTGCACCGTACCAGTTGCAACGGGATCCAGAACCCACCACTGTACTGGATTCACATATTGTACTAAGTGACAATGTGATTGGTACAATTTCAATTTACCTAATATTGTCTGAATCAGCCAATTGTGGTTTATTCTTTAAATCGCAGTAAAGCCAGCTTATTTATTTATTCTTTGTACATGGTTTGTACTGGTTAAATGCATATTCTGCCTTGTCTTATACATAAAAGTGCATCCATAGAAGTGTGAATATTTGTTGGAAACCAAACAATGTTCCAGAAGAAAGATTTGAGTTGCCTCACAATCAAAAACAACTTTATTTTCCATAAGCCATTTAGGGATTGTCGTTTCCAATCTAACCCCTTCTTAAAGACGCGCTCTGATGAAAATATTTGCAAACTTTGCATAAATTGCTAAGACTTTCCTTAAAATGATTAGTTAACTGTTCTGTCCCAAGCCTCTAATATATACTGACGCAGACTTGGCTGTCTGCCACAACTAAGGAGGGAGGTAAGCAACCCCTTGGCTAGGACCCCCCAAAAATATCTCCCAATCTTTCTCTACGCCTGGATTATTAAACTGTTGTTTCCTGCAAAATTACCCTCCCGTCGCCCCACCTATAAGCTCTCCGGGAGGGGCCAATCAGTAGCCACCTGTTCCTATTTCCTTCTGTGAACCTTTTTCCAAAGCTGCTCCCTCCTCCTCTCAGCCCTATGCATACGTACATCAGGGACAGCCTCTCTCTGTTCTTCCTCACTGCTCCCTGACTCAGATGCCATCTGGTGGCCAAAAGGCCTCTTTACTCCCTACTCTGGCTCCGAACACCCCCCAGAGTCTTCCTCAGCCTCCAGGGCAGTCCCATAGTGTTCATCGCTATCAGATTCCAGCAACAGCTCAGCCGGCCACTGTTGGGCCACAACAGTTAACTGTATCAGATTATACATTTTCTAAATGAGGAACTGTCATAAGTTGCTTGGTGTACACTCAGCCCATAGATTTGCTAATCATTGTTTTCTTAGGCACAGGGAGAACGGTACTAGGCAGAGACTTTTTTATTGCCATGTGTCTAAATTAGGGGGGGTAAAACTCATGGTCTGTGGGGTGGATGCATCAAATGCTGGCTCCACCCCGCCCAGTTTAACAAAGGAGAAAAAAATCCACGATACGTCATGTGACAATGCAAGTTTGCCACCTCTGGTCTAAATCTAAACATCACTTCTCTCTATGAACAGTGTTTGCAGTTTGCTCAAAAAAAAAATCCTGCCAGCTTGTTTTCCCTGAATATAACAAGTGTGGTTTTGTTTAATAAGTCTTTCCCAGCATATTAGGAGTGTCCATGAGAAATGGGAGCAAAAAAGGGACAAAAGTTTCAGTTGCACATTTGCGGCTGTGATCTTAACTTTCCCCCCACTGTTGTCACATTTCAGACCTAAGACTAAGGAAGGGGAGTTTTCCATACCTAAATTCTTGAGATGAAGAGCATGTAGGTAATATAGAGTCAATCATAGTTTTAGATACATAGTCACATTTTGTACCCCGTTTCCCCAAACATAAGACCTCCCCAGATAAGCCCAATTGGGCTTTTGAGTGCATGAGCTAAAATAAGTCCTTCCCCGAAAATATTGCAACACAGTAGCAGCCATGAGGTGACCACACTCGCTGCCTCCTGCACCTCAAAAATAATAAGACGTTCCTGAAAATAAGGCCAAGTGCTTATTTCAAGGGTCAAAAGAAAATAAGACCCTGATTTATTTTTTGGGGGGGGGACACGGTAATTTGCGCTTTTAAAATTATAACATCATAAAGAGTATGGGCTAAGTATTCTCTGTTTCTGAAGTAAAGGTGCTATATGACATTTCTCTTGAGTTCTGTACATAGTAACTCATTGAGTTACCAGTTTCAAAAACGAATTTGAAATAAAAAGATGTAACTGTTCTGATACAAGAAAAGCAAAGTATCTTTTATGGTGGTATCATTATGGAATTTAACCACTAGATGTCACTGGACTTACTCATATGTGGGTAAATTCAATGTTTAGTGTTTAAGTAAGGTTTTTTTTTCATCCAGGGAACAGAAAAAATGATAAAATCTAACCTTTGTGATTTCAGAGCCGTTCATGTTTAGGCAACATGTGGATATTTGTTGCTATAAAATATATTAATGGATTTTCTCATGGCGTTTTCTTTTTTTAATGATTTTTTTAAAAGAATAAGGTACTTTTATTTAGGATACATCTGTTCAGTTCAGTTCACTTTATTTGTATGCCGCCCTTTTCCCTGGGGGGACTCAGGGCGGCTCACAGTTCAAAAGGGGTGGGGGAAGGACAAACAATTTACAACATAAAAACATTACATCATTTAAGAACTCAACAGTCATACAATTCGAGTAGGGGTTAGAATCTTTAACCCCAGGCCAGCCGGGATAGCCAGATTTTAAGTGCGGCGCGGAAGGTCTGGAGGGTGGTGAGGGTCCGGATCTCCACGGGGAGTTCGTTTCAGAGGGTCAGAGCAGCCACCGAGAAGGCTCTCCTCCGAGTAGTTGCCAGTCTACACTGGCTGGCTGATGGAATTCGGAGGAGGCCTAATCTATGCGATCTTATCGGTCTAGTGGAGGTGATTGGCAGTAGGCGATCTCTCAAGTGTTCATGTTCATGGCCATTAAAATCTGGATAGAAGTTAGATGTTCATCAGGAGTTTACTTGGGAAATATCCATTGTGCAAAAAAGGGGGTGGAGGTGGGAGACTCAAAGCCTTCATGTTTTTTTTGAGGCCTCCTAAAGACAACTGGGCACTTAATGAAACTGGATACAGGATTAAACGGGTCTTTGATTTGTCCCACCAGAGCTGCTCATGTGCTCTTATGTCACTGAATAGTTCCCCAAAATCTCTTGATTGATTTTGAGCAAAAACCTAAGTTGTATAAATGGTTTTTAAAAAAATAACAACATTCCATCCTGTGGCACCTTAAGGACAATCCATTATCTTATAATATGGGTGTTGGAAATAATTTTGCTTCTGCATTTTGATAGTCGTGCACTGCTGCTTTTAAATTTTGGACTCAGTTTTAGTCAATTTGTATCTTACTGAAAATTAGAAGAGCTGGTTCTTTCTTTCAGTGTTAAATGACTTGGAAATCTCTATCAATTTCTTTAGCAGGAAATCCTTTTATTTCTTTCTAGTTTCTATAGTCTCTTGTGGTTAGCTTTTGATGCTGCTACGCAGAACCAGAATACTGACAAAGTTGTCCTCTATCCACCTCTCAATTTGGCTTCATTTTTTGTTGTTATTTTGCATTTTGAAGGAATGTTGAAGAAAAAAGTAAAGAACATTTTCATCCATTCATTCCCTTTCATTACCCTTTGCTTCTGTTTTAGCTGATCAGATTAATTCATTCTAGACTTAATTACACTAGGGTTCCATTTTGATGGATCAGATAAATACATACTAAAACTTCCCTAGATTAATAAAGTACTCCCATGTTTCTTTTTCTACCAATTCAAGGTAGGGGGACAGTTTAGTTGGCTGAAACTTTTGTCTGATTGTGAGAGGCAGAAATAGAATTTAAGAGGTTTTGCTGCTGCTAGCTTCTCTGGTTTCAGCAGCCTTTTAACACAGTTAAATGGCCTGATTTGCATTTGTTCTAGGTTCAAATCAGTTGCCCTCCGCTTACCCCTACGAGCATCCCTTAGATATGAGGCTTGCTGTTAAAAGGAAACGCAGTGTTCTTCTAGAGGGTGTGTACTTATGAGAAACAGGAAGCAGCTCAGCAACTGCCTGTGTAAAGTGAATTCTAGTGCAGGTGTGTAGACGCACTGCTTCACGTACTTTTTCCAAGCATCTTGGCAGCTGGGCTGCCATTCAGCAGGAACTCTTCTGGGGGGAGAAGAGGGTAGAGCAGAATGACTACGTTGCAGCTGAAAGAATTATCTCATTCAGGTCTATACAGGAGAAGACGGGATCGCCCAGATAGTCTGGGTCTTCAGGAGTTACCTGAGCAGAAGCTAAGGTGAGTGGTAGGCAAAACGTATTAATGGTTAACAAGAGCTCAGCACATGGTTTATTTCTGCAATTGTTTTAGCAAAAATAATCACTTACATGTCGGTGGATTGTGAGAACGTTACTTGCAAGACATGCATGATCGGAAATAGTCACGAAGCAGATAATTTTGGGTGGAGTTAAGAGAAAAGGGCTTTTGGAAAGCAGCTTATTAGTTTGCTCATTAACCTAAATGCTACACAAGTATTAGCAAGTGACAGTACAAAGTGGCCACAGACCTTGGATTAGTTTACTTTTTTCACAATGTTTGAGTGTTGGACAATATTTGAAAAATAATACTTAGTCAGCAAAACACGGTTGCAAAGAAAGAATGACTTCCTTTAGGGAGCTGAATGGGTTTCATCTATTATTCAAGTGGGGATTTCGTTTTTTAAAAAGATGCGTTACTTGTTAGATCATGCTCCTCTTTTTTCCTTTTTGGACTGGATATTTTTTATTGAAATGCTTCTGACAAAAGAATGCAGTAAAACCACTTACAGCGGAAAGATAACAAAAAAAAAAAGTAATATTTGTGATACGGGCTGGAGTCCAAAAATTGAATACCTTTTTTAACTCAACATGACTTTTTTTCCTTCCACCAATAAATATTCTTTTTAAAATACTGACTTTTAAAATATAGGTCAGTGAAAAATCCTGTCTCTTTTTAAAATGAACTCAATGTTTTGGATCATAACTAGTGCCCTTTTATCCTACAATTCAAAAAAAAAGAGGGGGAGAGAATGTTATCAAAGGCATGAATTGAAAGGAAAGGATGTCTGTAGAAATATAGTTTGCTCAATTCTTTAATGTCAATAATAAAATTGCAAAACTGTTAGTGGTGCTTAATAAAACAAAACAGCGTGTAAAAATAAAAAATACTCATTAAAAAAACCTGCCCAGTTCAGAAAGAGGTTTAGAGCTGATTTACTGGTAACCACAACAACTATGTGCCGCCGCCCCCCCCCCCAAGCCCTAGAAGTGAGGAGGGTTTTTTTAGCCAAACACCATCTATTACTTGTGAGAAATGTCACAAGGTTTGGGAGAATCCCAATGCAGCTTGATATAAGTATAAGTATAATCTTTATTGTCACTGTACTTAAATACAATGAAATTGGTTGATATACAAATTGTCCTCATTAGTAATCATTCGTTCAGCAACCAGAGTTATGACATTGCCATAAAAGGAGATTTATGGGGGTCCTTGAAGTTGTGGCCTTCATACCATCCCTCCAGTTCGATCACGATTTAGTTGCTTGGCAGCCAACATGTATTGACAGCTCATTGACTTCACTGTCTCTCAGCTTACTCTCCTTCACTCTTGTATGTATAAAATGAAGAGAGGACTCCCAGAGAAAAAAGGCAGGATTTAATTCTAATAAATGAATAAATAATATGTAGACTAATGACAGGCAGCCCGTGAGCCTTGAAACATTATAGATTCTGTTTTTCTTCAGACTCGGCCAGATTGGTCAGTTGCAAAGAATTGTGGAAAGTGGCATTGCTGGTTTAGTGTCTTGTATTAGACATATAAGAAAGACCCAGATTCAAATTGTCACTCAGCATAATGTAAGTTTTGCTATATCTCAGTTTTGTCTTTATTTTGTAGAGGAGAATAATAACGATCATTTTGCCAACCCAGTTGCTTTAAAGAAAGGGTAGGAGACATATAGCTTACATGTATGGGAATTTGGATTGCTTCATTTAATTTAAATATTATTTATTTAAAAATAATTTTTTAAAGTTGTTTTTCATTGCGAATTGATTTTTATCTTCTTTGGGTTTGTTTTTAAAAATGAATGACTGTAGAAACTGAATATATTACAAAGTTGAGAGTATTTCAAAAATTAGAATAAGAATGATGTTTGGGGGGGGACATTGATGTAACTCTCAGATCTAATCTTCAGGCCAACATTTAAGTATTAAATAAAATACTTGTGGTGCATCTTGGAAGTATTCTGCAGTTTCATTGGTCATCTTTTCCTTTCAATTAGCTTTTCAGGGAAAACATTAAATTTATTCACAAAACTTGTGATTCCTTTTAGCCATGATTAAACTCAACTGTCTACCTTCTTTGAGATATATTGCATCTTAATTACAAAGTGATCCATTTACAAATAAACATGTGCAATTAACTACGTGCGGCTCAGGAAACATCCATTATAACTACATTTACAAGAGGTTCGTGCAAATTGGCATGCTAACAGAGTTGGTGCAAAAGCACATTATCTTGGACTTTATGGCTGCACATTGAGAAATTACTCTATGCTGAATTTAGGTCAGAATAGTGTTCCTGTGGGTGTATATAGTAAATTCACAGTTTTGGGTCATTCTTCAGGAAAACCACAGTTTGGGTGAGGCTGTTTCTTAAAAAAAACTTTGATAAAGGCCTAACTATGATGTTGTGTTTACCTCTTAAAAAGAATGGGTGGATGGAGAGACAGACAGACAGACAGACAGACAGACAGATATATTTCACTGTATTTCTCTTGTCCCCCCACTTTAAAAATGCCTTTCTGATGCAAATTGAATGATCGCATTTGAAGTTCAGTACAAGTTGCCACTAGCTTTGGAGTTAAAAGTTAAGACAATTTCAATGTAACCTGTTATTAGGATATGAATTACAGTTGTGCCTTTAGGCCTTATCTGAGAGCAGGAAACCACTATTTTGGAAGGGGTGTGTATGTGTGTTTATATATGTGTATATATGATAATCTGAGAGAGAGTCTTACAAAAATACACGTTTCTGCTGTGGCCTTTTCCATTTCTCTTTCAAAAACACTGCCTGCTGTTTTCCTTGTATTACTGACATTCACTTTGGTTTTATGTGGTTGCAAAGCCTGATTGTATCTATTGTATTTTCATTGCTCAGAGGCTTGACTAAGTGTGGAGCATTGCCAGGGGTGAGGTCCTGCCAGTTCTAACCTCTTCTATAGAAGAGGTTCCACAAATCTTCAGTGCCGTTTAGAACCAGTTCCAGCTCCCTCCCCCCGCCCATCATCAAGATGAAGAGCGAGAGAAGGAATTCTGGGAGTTGAAGTCCACAAGTCTTAAAGCTATTAAGTTTGAACACCCCTGGGTATTTTTCTAAAAGGTTAGGGGTGCAAGGGTCTTGTAACTTGACAGCTTTAAGACTTGCGTGCTTCAAATGCCAGAGTTTCTGAGTCAACATTTTGGTTGCTAAGCAAGAGCGTTGTTAAGTGAGTTTCACCACATTTTACGTTGGCCATGCCCACCCAGTCACATGGCCGGCAAGCCACTCCCACAAAGCAGCCACACCTACAGAAGAGGTTCTAAAAATTTTGAAACCCACCACTGAGCATCACAGCCCTTCCTCCCATCCTCCCCTTACTTGTCCTTGTCTTTACCTGCAGCATGTTGCTTAATCATTCTTTAAAAATGCCTTCAGAGTTACTCACTAGTCCCAGAGTACAAGATGACAGCAACAAGGAGTTATGTTATGCTGTGTTTGGTCACTCATGGTGGGAAAAGTATGCTGGAGGTAAGTCAGCCTCCTTTCAGATGGAAGAACAAGTATGTGGCAACAATACCTTGAGTGAAACTGGCTTATCTGTCCTGTGCAGCACATATAATGGCCTTTTAAGAAAAAGCCAAGGGTGATTGATAGGTTGACCCAAAGAAGTTTTTGAATATGAAGTTAGAAAAAAGTGCACATAGAGTCACCTGAGAGACTACAGATATTACAATTCTGGAATGCTGTTTCTAGAAGCAACTGCATTTTAGATTCAGACTTTAAATTTTAAAGTCAATTTCATGCAGTAGTTAAGAAAAAAGAATAATCAAACCCTATTATTCCCAACTTGCTGTTCTCTTCCTAGAAAATGAATGTAAACTAAGCAAAAGGAGTTTTGTCCTTTTTTTTAGTTTGTGGCCAGGAAATTTGATTTCATTTTCAGATAAATGGGCATCTTTCTTTTGCGATCAACTGATAGGTATAATGTAGCTTAGGGGAGGAAGTGGCATAAGGGAGGAATCACAGCTCAAAGGAATATTGTTTGTATCTTTTTTATATGTAGGAGTTCTCTTGATTTACCGTAATTCCTAGCATCTCTAGTTGTGAAGATCAGATGGCTGTTGATTTGAAGACTTCTTGAAAGTTTAGAGTTGTGATCACAGCTACATAAACAAATGAAAATCTAATCTGGTAGAAAGCTAATGATTAGCATTTCTCTGATAAATATGGCAATTCACAAACAAACTAGGACATTCTGTGTGGAAGTTGATGTAGAAACCTAGTTTAGGCTAGTTTTAGCTGGTTCAGGTTAACATTTCTTCTTCCACAATATTAAGAAATTCTAAGGTTTCCCCCCTTGCTTTGCTTTGCTTTTATTTTATTTTATTGATCATTCCTTTTCAAGAAAGACTCGTTTTAGGCAAGCAGTAGCAAGCCTGGTCTTTTCCTGTTGCTCACAATTCCATTGACCATATTTGCTTGGGTTAATGTGAAAACCAGCAATTTATTTCCTTAGTAAGGGAAAAGGTTTTCCAATAGATTCTTGCAAAACTTACTATATAGCCATACTATGTCTCATTAAATTAATGATGAAATAGGTTTTTATGCATTCTGTCAAATGAGAACTTAAACTAAGCTGTTTGTGCTTGGCTTATTAGATATTCATATAAGACTATATTGACTTCTATATTGACATTTTTAAAAATGTATTTCAATATTTTCTCGTATATTGTTTGGGAGAGATTCTGCCTACTAGAAACTAAGCATTTCATTTCTAATCAAATCTCCCTTCATTTTATGCTGCCACAGAATTGGCTTTGTCCTACATTTCCATATTAATCAAAAGCCTTAGATGAAAATTTCTGAACAGGTTCACGTTGGAAAAGACAGTCTACTGCGAACTCAACATGCTGGGATTTTACCAGTAAGAGCATGCATTTTGAATTTATGACCCCAAACAAATTAGAAGCTAGTATAATTAATGACTCACTGGAGAAGAGTCTAATGCTGGGAAAGATTGTGGGCAAAAGAAGAAGGGGACTGACAGAGAATGAGTTGGCTGGATGGAGTCACTGAAGCAGTAGGTGCGAGATTAAATGGACTCCAGAGGATGGTAGAAGACAGGAAGGCCTGGATAAACATTATCCATGGGGTTGCAATGGGTCAGACACAACTTCACAACTAACAACAATATCATAATTAATATAAGAGCAGTGCAAAGTCCATATTTTATGTGAAGCTTTTAGTGTCACACAGGAGCGCAATATTTTGAAAATGTTACAATTAGCCTAGATCTAATTCCTAACTATTGTTGTTTTAAGTTTTATATATATTGCTATGCTGGTGTGTGTAGAGATAGACACACTACAGAGAGAGAAAGAGGGGGAGAGGGAGAGGGGGCGGGGGGAGAGAGAGATCCTATATATGTCAATGTTTTGTACACATCCCCAGTGTCCTTGAAAAAAGTTTGTTTAATAAATCCACTCTCTCAACATTCCTTAAACAACGACTGAAACTTCTTATGGGTTATCTGCTGAATATGAATTAGCCTTGGCTAGCCTGTTTACATTCTGATCTAGTAAACAGTGAGTTTTCCCAGCATTCTGAAATGGAAGACTTGTCCTTTCAAAAAATTTAAAATGGAGCAAATTATTGCTTTTACAACATGGCATATTATTCAGTGGTGGGTTTCAAAAAAATTTACCTGGTTTTGTGGGCATGCTTGGTGGGCGTGGCTTGGTGAGTGTTATAAGGGAAGGATACTGTACAATCTCCATTCCCACCCCACTCCAGGGGAAGGTTACTGCAAAATCCCCATTCCCTCCCAATCAGTTGGGTCTTGGGAGGCATAGAATAGATGGGGGCGGGGCCAGTCAGAGGTGGTATTTACCCGTTCTCCAAACTGCTAAAAATTTCTGCTACTGGTTCTCCAGAACTGGCCAGAACCTGCTGAATCCCACCTCTGATATTGCTATAAGCAACATATTACAGCAAAAACCTGGTAGCTGTTCTCAGCATTGTTATTTTGAGCATTATTTGCAGCAAAGTAGAATCAGTTTGGCCTAGTGGCTAAGGCAAAGATGGGCTACAAAGCAGGAGACCATGAGTTCAAGTCCCACTCTAGACGTTAAAGTCAGCTGAGCTGGGTGACTTTGGGCCAGTGGCTCTCAGCCTAATCTGCCTCACAAGGTTGTTGTTGCAGGCAACATAGGAGGAAGAAGCTGTGTTAGATATGTTCAGTGCCTTGAGGTAGCTATAAAAATAATAAAGGTAGGATACAAATAAATACATAAAATGTAATGGTTTGACTTTAAGCTCATGATCATGTGACTTAGAGTAATGTTCCATTTAAAGCCTTCCATGAATAACAAGATATTAATGATACATTTCTAAGAGTTCATCTCTTACACTGTTTATGAGGATACCGTTTACATTTATTTTAAACTAGCCGATAACCTGGCGTTGCCTGGGTATTTATAAGGGGAAAATGTCCGGACCAAATGTAATTTCTAATGTTGGATTTTCCCCCTTACCAGAGGGAGCCCCCTTGTGGAGTACTGTGAAGCTGTTACCATGTCAACTCCACTGTGCTGTACAGTAGAAGTCATTTTACAGCAGTACAGTAGAAGCAGTGGTCAAATTCAATATTTTTTCCTAGTGGGTTTTCCAGAGGAAGGGAGGAAGTGGTCACGTGTGGGTATTCTCAAAGTCTGATTGAGAGCAAACTCTTAAATACTGGTGCCTTCCAATCCTGGCCCAGTTTCCTCTTAGTCTTTCTTGGTCCAAGTACTGTTGAGAATATTCCATAGGTAGGCTTTGTTTTATTGCGATCTGTCTTTCTATTTGGCTTAATTGGGCACTTTTAAATTCTACAAATTCTAAATCCTCATTGCCCCAAGTGACAGTCCTCTGCCTCGGACGGTTGGGGAGGGCCCTGTGGGGCATCTAGCCTCCCCCCGTGGGCCTGGAGCCTCAGCCCTATCCCTGGGATTGCGGGGGTGCCAGCTCCAGGTGCAGCTTCAGGGAGGGCAGATCCATTCGTGAAATAAGCTCTGCAGTTGGCCCTTGGAGATTTAGGCGCCATTGTAGCGCACACTAGCTGACCGCGGAGCTAGCAATCTCTCTGGGTGGCTCCGGATTTACTCTTCGCTGCGAGGGAGTTTGGGGGCAAGGAGTGCGTGCCTGGGTGCCACGGGGCTCCCCCAGTCACTAATTGGAGCGGCGTCAGCTGCTGGAAGCTGGGCTGAGCCGTGTTTTTACTGTTACTGCCCTCTTGCCTCCATACGGAGTTCCGGTGGCCATTTTGGCCGCCGCCATGTGCGCAAGGCCTTTGCCTCATTCTGCAGCCGTTCAGGAGGCTCAGCTACAAGCAGCTTTCGCCTAGTTCCTCCACCAGACCCAGCAGGCCCAGGTCCCGGTGGGGCCTACAGCGGCCTGTTGCTTCTCCTCCTGCATCGGACACGTGAGTGGGGCATGGAGGAGGGGTCAGAAATTCCCCAAAGCCAAGTGGAAGGCCTGAAGGGGTGTGTGGGGGATTTAGTGCAGGGGTCCGAGGAGGGGCCCATTCCAAGGCCTGGCGTGGCCCAGCACACATCTAGGGCCTCCACTAGGGAGGAGGCCAGGAGGCACAAGGCCATTGAGAAGACCTTTGCCAGAGCAGAGAGGCAGGCCAAGGCTTCAAGGCCTAGTTCCAGAGATAGGTCCAGGTCTCCAATCAGGCCTTTTTCTGGGCACTCTTCCCCTAGGGGTTTTAGCCCTTCTTCTCCCTCAGCCTCTCCAGATAGGGCCTTCTCCTCTTCTAGGTGGAGGGGGTCTCCCTCTCCTTCGGTATCTCCAGGTTACACAGGGAGGGGCGGTGCAGACCCTTTGGAGGGTACTTCCAGAGGCCCTTGCTCCTCTCGCAGGTTGGCTCCCCAGAGGCCTAGCTCTTCTTATGAGGATATGGAAGATTTGGAGCATTTACCAGAAGGTATCAAAAGGCTTATTTCTGCTGCCATTTTGCGGGGCATTGCCCAGCAGGACAAAGGCTCCTTTTCTTCTAGGCATGGGGGCCTGGGCAGGGCCCAGCTTCGTGCTTCCTCTCCTTCCATGGTTAGTGAAGCTTAGGTCATGGGGGAGGAGAACCTCCAGGACATGGGTTTCTCAGGTGATGAGAATGGGGGTCCCTCAGATGAGCCCTCTTCTGCAGACCTCTTCGTCCCAGCCATGTTCAAGATTCTATTGAGCAAGGCAAGGAAGACCACCAAGGTGGGGTATGGGGACCCTTCGGTGCCCCCATCAAGGGATGCTGACATGGCTATGTTTTCTGCCACGGCCACGAACAAAGAGGAGATTCCGTCTCCTCCCTTGTTTATGGAGGTCCTGACCAACCAGTGGGCACGTCCCTCCAATTTCTCGACTCCTGGGAGTAATGACCACCGGCACTATAATGTGGAGCAGGCTTTTGCTCAGGTCGTTCAGTTGCCGGCCATTGACACCCCGGTGGCCGCCCTGGTCTCCTCCTTTCCGGTGGTATCGGGAGATGCGGCAGATGAATTGAAATCAGAGGATAAGCGAGCTGAACTTACCTTAAGAAAGAATTTTAATGCCACTGCATGGGCTATCAAGTCCGCAGCCTCAGCTTCTTACTTCAACCGCACCACGGTCATGTGGCTTAAGCAGCTCCAGGAGCGCATTCCCATCCAGGATGAGCAGCTTCACCAGGATCTAATCAAGATCATGGCGGCCTCCCAGTTTTCGGCTGATGCGACCCTGGACACGTTTAAGTTTGTGTCCAGTGCCTTGACCACTTCGGTCACGTCTCGCAGGCTCTTATGGCTGCGCCACTGGCAGATAGATAACAAGGCCAAGTGGAATTTGGCGGATGCTCCGTTCAAGGGGCCTAATCTTTTTGGGGAGGCCTCAACCCCATTCTGGTCGGGAATAAAGACAAAAAGAAGATTCTGCCATCTAACGCTAAGAAGCCCGAGACTAGGTCTCATCCTTACCATAGGCAGCATTATTAGATTACGACTATAACCAGCGTTTTTCTTCTTTCCGCTCTGACGGGCAGTTTCCCAGTTCGTCCTTTCAGGACAGAAACAGTTTCCAGCACTAGTCCAGACAGCCCTTTCGTGGAGGAGGCGGCCGTCCCTAGCGCAGGGGAAGTGACTCGAACCCGAGTCATCCCATCAGTGGCTGCCTTTCCCTCTATGCGGATCGATGGGATGAGATCACGTTGGATGCTTGGGTCCGAGCCACAGTTTGTCACGGTCTCAGGTTAGAATTTCTCTCCACCCCCCCCACCCCATCCCTGAATCTCTTCAGGTTGTTCCCTCCGTCCCAGAACCTGGAGCGCCGCTGCCTGATGGATCAGGCTATCGCCCATCTTCTCGACATTCAGGCAGTGGAGGCGGTTCCTCTAGAGGAACGGGGCCTGGGCCACTACTCCAACCTGTTTGTGGTTCCGAAGGGCTCGGGGGGGCTGGAGGGCAATTCTGGACCTCAAACGTCTGAACTGTTTTCTAGTGTACAGGCGATTCAAAATGTTCTCCCTCAAGTCTATCCTTCAGGGAGTCAGGAAAGTGGACTTCTTGGCTTCAGTAGACCTCACAGAGGCCTGTCTTCACATCCCAATTCTGGTTGGTCATCGCAGGTTTCTGAGGTTCTCTCACGGGACCCGCCACTACCAGTACAGGACTCTTCCTTTCGGGCTGGCCTCGGCTCCCCGGGCTTTCATGAAGGTTCTGGCAGCTCATCTATGTTCCATCCCAGTAAGACTCCAATGTTATTTAGACAATGTCTTGGTTCAAGCGGGATCTCTTCCTCAGGCCATCTCGGACCTTCAGCTCACCATTCGGAGCCTTCAGAGCCTGGGTTTTTCTGTGAACTTCCCCAAGAGCCACCTTTCCCCCTCCACACGCATCCTCCACCTGGGAATGGTCATAGATTCTGTATCGGGGGGGGTGCGTCTTTCCCAGGAACGTCAGTGCAGCCTACGTCAGCTGGCAGAAAGTGTTTGTGGAAGTCGGTTAGTTTCGATCCTCACTCTATCGCAGTTATTGGGAAAGATGGTCTCTTGCATCGGGATTGTCCCATGGGCCAGGCTTCACCTTCGGCCTCTCCAGTGGGAACTCATTCCCTTTCAGAGGGGGCGATTGAGCAATTCTCTTTGGATTTTTCGCCTCCCGGCAGGGCTCCAAATCTCACTGGGGTAGTGGCTTTCCCCGGCCATTCAGCAGGGCTGCTGCTTCTGGGAGCCGGACAGAGTGACCGTCACCACGGACACAAGTCTGCTTGGGTGGGGGGGGCCCTGGTGGGTTCCTGGATAGCTCAGGGCAGGTGGACGACCTTGGATCTCCACCACAACATAAATTGGTTGGAGCTGAAGGCAGCCCATCTGGCTCTATGACACTTTCAGGCCTTGGTGGAGGGATGTCACGTGCTCCTGCTGACGGACAATGTGGCCACCAAGGCCCACATCAATCGTCGGGGGGGGGGAGACTCGCTCTCTGTCTAGACGCTCTGAGGCTGGGCGCCTGGGTGGAGAGGCACCTATTGTCCTTGGTGTCAGAACACATCTCCGGGGTCTCCAATGTCCAGGCAGATTGGCTGAGTCAGGCGACTCTGGACAATGGCGAGTGGCAACTCCATCCGTCGTTGTTTCGGAGGATCTGTCAGAGGTTCAGCACTCCTCTGGTGGATCTGTTCACCTCGCCCGCGAACTCCCAACTTCCCCGGTTTTTCACCCGCTTCCAGTCCAGGTGTGCGGAGGGAGCAGGTGGCCCTCGGGCCTTCTGTATGCATTTCCTCCCATTCCCCTCGTTCTGGAAACCATCTGGAAGGTGGTAGCGGAGAAGGCTCTGGTCATTGTGGTGGCCCCTTATTGGCCCAGGAGGCCTTGGTTCGCAGACCTAGTCCAGCTGTCAGTGCCTCCTCCGTGGAGGATTCTGTGAGAGAAGGTGGTCTTGCAGCAGGGGGTCCTGCTTCACCCGGAGCACTAGTGGTTCCATCTGACCACCTGGCTCTTGAACGGTGGATACAGAGGGGGGCTAACCTATCCTCCGGGGTCATTCGTACCATCGAGACGTCTCGGCATCCTTCAATGACCTGCATCTACAATTCCATCTGGGCGGCCTTTGTCCGGTGGTGTTCTCCTCTTGGCATTTCTCCCGAAAGGGCCACTATTCCCAGCGTCTTGGACTTCCTGCAGAAGGGCCTTGATGACGGGCTTTCACAGAATACGTTGCACCGCCAAGTGGCGGCTTTGTCTTCGGTCCTGGGGGGTCTGGGGTCTGCTTCCCTCTCCCATGTTCCCCTGATCAAACATTTTCTGAAGGAGGCGGCTAATCTCAGGCCTCCCCCCGTCCACAGGTTCCCCACATGGGATCTTCCCCTGGTTCTCAGGGCTTTGACAGGGGCCCCATTTGAACCTCTCTGGTCTGTTCATCTACGGTTCTTGTCTCTGAAAGTGGCTTTCCTGGTGGCGGTTACCTCTGCCTGATGTATTTCAGAGCTGGGCACCCTGTCTTCCAGGGATGACCTTTGCCGTTTTCATCAGGACAGGGTGGTGTTTTGCCTTGATCCTACCTTCATCCCGAAGGTGAAACTCCCTTTCATAGGGCTCAGGAGGTTGTCCTGCCCGACTTTTGCCCGGGTCCGTCCAATGATAGGGAGAGGCTCTGGCATTGGTTGGATGTGCGCCGCACTCTGCGGATCTACCTCCGGTGGCCCGAGGGAGTCCATAGGTCGGAGGCCTTGTTTGTTTCATTCCAGCCGGGAACGCTAGGTTCTAGGGTGTCCTCGGCCACCGTTGGCCGTTGGCTGCGTCAGGCCATTGCGGAGGCCTACGGAGCGGCTAGTCGTCTGGCCCCGCCGGGCATCACGGCCCATTCTACTAGGAGTGCCGTGACCACGGCGGTGTGGGCCACGAGGGCCACGTTTGAAGACATTTGTCGTGCGGCCACTTGGGCTTCTCTGACGCCTTTCATCCGACATTATCGCCTGGATTCCTTCACTTTGATGGACGCGTCCTTTGGTCAGAGGGTCTTGCAGAGAGTGGCGGCTGATGCTCCCCTTGGGCCTTAATGATTTCTTGTTCTCCCTCCCTGGGACTAAAGCTTGGGTATCTCCCACACGTGACCACTCCCTCCCTTCCTCTGGAAAAAGAACGTTGGTCTTACCTGAACGTGTCTTTTAAGAGGAAGGGAGGGACTGGTCACGACCTGCCCTGGGGGTTTTCCTTTGGGGCCAAGGGGAGGGCCCGGGTGGTTCCCGGGGGGTTGGTTGTTGTTGTTTTTTGTTGTTTCAGTTCTACCGTTCCCCTTCGAGGAAACTGAGCCAGGATTGGAAGGCACCAGTATTTAAGAGTTTGCTCTCAGTCTTTGGACCAATCAGGCTTTGAGAATACCCACACGTGACCATTCCCTCCCTTCCTCTTAAAAGACACATTCAAGTAAGACCAACGTTCTTTCTGTGGGCTTCTGTTCTTGGTGGTGGGCTTCTGTGACTGAGTGGACATAGCCAACTTGATGTCACTCATGGTCACACCCACTCAGACATATGCCACTGCCACCACCAAGCCACGCCCACAGAACCCGGTAGGAAAAAATGTGTGTATGAATCCATTCACAATGGAGCTGCTGCTCCCTTTATGGTCCCCCCTGGCCCTCTCCCTCCCAGAGGTCGAATTACCTTAAAGGGATAGGCTGCAACAGCTCTTCTGTGAATGGAGAGAAAAACGTTCGGATTGTCTCTTCCACAGAATTCAACATTAACTGCAGCAGAGACAATCCAAACATTTCTTCCTGCATTCACAGCAGAGCTGCTGCAGCCTGTCCCTTTAAGATAGTCCCTGGGAGGGAGGGGGCTGTTTGGGCATGCTGTGAATGGAGGGAGAAACATTTGGATTGACTCTGCTGCATTTAACATTGAATTCTGTGACAGAGACAATCTGAATGTTTTCCCCTCCATTTACAATGGAGCTACTGCTCCCTTTATGGTCCCACACAGCCCCCTCTCTCCCAGGGACTATCTTAAAGGAACAGGCTGCAGCAGCTCTACTGTGAACAGAGTGAGAAATGTTCACATTGTCTCTGTCACAGAATTCAATGTTAAATGCAGCAGAGACAATCCAAATGTTTCTCCCTCCATTCACAGCAGAGCTGCTGCTCCCTTTATGCCCTCCCTGCCCCCTCCTTCTCGGGGACTATCTTAAAGGGACAGGCTGCAGCAGCTCTGCTGTGAATGGAGGGAGAAATGTTCAGATTGTTTCTGTTGCATTTAATGTTGAATTCTGTGACAGAGATAATCTGAACGTTTCCCCTCCATTTACAGTGGAGCTGCTGCTCCTTTTATGGTCCCCGCAGCTCCCTCCCTCCCTGAGTCTACCTTAAAGGGACAGGCTGCAGCAGCTCTGCTGTGAATGGAGGGGGAAAGGTTCAGATTGGGTGGGCAGGTCGAGTAGACAGAAGGGCCAAGCAAGTGGCCAGAAAAGATGAGCGGCAACAGGATGACTAGGCGGGCATGGGCAGGGCCACCAGAGATTTTTGCCACCGGTTCAGAGAACTGAATGCCAATCATCCCTGTCAGTTCGGCTGAACCGGGCCGAACCGGAAGGATTTCACCACTGAGTAGAAGCCATTAAAAGACACATCTAAACAGAACACACACCCTGAGAGGTGTTAGGGGTATCTTACCCCACAGTATTTTTCTCCAGAGAGTAAGTCATGTGTGTACCAAGTTTGGTTGAAATTGCTTGAGGCGTTCCAGAGTTATGCTGGTTATATACACACACACACACATATATATATATTTGTGTATGTGTGTGTATGTATGTAGCCCCTGGCAGGCCTGGGGCTGTTGACCTCACTGTTGAGGTCCAGCCCCAATTAGGATGAATGTATGAGGTGTTGCTATTTTAAACCGTTTTCTTTCGTTATGTGTCCGTTATGTGTCTTTTTTTCTCTTTTTTGTAAGCCGCCCGGAGTCCTTCGGGATTGGGCAGCATATAAATTTTATAAATAAATAAATAATATATGTATATGTATGTATATGTATATGTATATGTATATGTATATGTATATGTATATGTATATGTATATGTATATGTATATGTATATGTATATGTATATGTATATGTATATGTATATGTATATATAGGGAGGGAGGAAGAGAGAGAGAGATTGATTACATTCATTTAAAAATCCCCTGCATGTCATAGAATAAACTAAGTTGGAATCTTTTTCTCTGCTTAATTGGAAGACGAGGAGATTATCTAGAGAAAATCGCAGAGCTTTATTTAATTGTGTTCTATTTACAAAATCATAATTGGCTAATATAATTGCATAAATGACATAGATTATGTAGCATGCATCAGTTGTGTTGTGACAGGCCTGACACAAATTACAGTATGTAGTTTGCCTGGTGACATAGTATCTGTGACCTAATAATTTGAATACCTTTGCATGATATATAAGAGTTTTCTCAAATATTACTCAGAATATGATTGATGGAGGCAAATACAATGAACTTGCAGATTTCTTTGTGGTCATGATTATTTGGAATGTTTTCCCTTTTAGCTCACTTTTAGATGCATAGGAAAAAAAAAGTATGTTTTAAGCCAAGTCCTAAACATTGCACTCATAATCATGGATTGATTTTCCTGATAAGCAGATGTAGAAAGAAGATGTACAATATGATTTTATCCATGTCCATTCAGATATAAATATGCTATACACCAGTGGTCCCCAACCTTTTTATCGCCGCGGACCAGTCAGCCTTTGATAATTTTACCGTGGCCCGCTGAGCGCGCGCAGGGGTGGGGGGGCGTTGTTCTGCAGCGATCATGGCCCCCAGCCATTAATGTCTAAACTGCTGCAAGATATACTTAAATATTGATAAAATGTGAGGGGGTGTACTCACTTCTGTGATATCTATCCATCCATGTCTGTCTCTGTCTCTGTCTCTCTCTCTCTCACTCTCTCTCTCTCTCTCTGTGTATGTATGTGTGTATGCGTGTATGTGTATATATCCTCTATCTATCTATCATCTATCTATCTATTTATCTATTTATCCATCCATCCATCCATCCATCCCTCTCTATCTATCAATCACCTATCCACCATCTATCTATCTATTCTAGCTGGATGGGCAATTTGGGGAGTTGAAGTCCAAAAGTGTTAAAGTTGCTGAGATTGAGAAATGAGGACGAAACAAAAGGGAAGAGAATGAAACAAGGTCGTAGAGAGAGATTGCAAAATGAAAGGGCAACTTCTCTTTTTATTTCCTTCCACCCCCACCACCCCCACCACCCCCACCATGCCTCTCTGGCAATTGGCTGCCCAGGAGGTGGGGAGGGGAAGATGTTTCACAGACAGCTGCCACCCGCCCATCTCTCTCTCTCTCTCTCTCTCTCTCTCCGCCTCCCCATCTGACCTCGGCTGCTCCACGGCGGAGATCCCAGAAGGCAAGCAAAAAAAAAAAAAAGGGCTCAGGAGTGGGGGAAGAAAACAAACCCCATCACGTTCCTATCTGTGAAAGCTCCCCGCTCCCTTCCTGGGCAGCCAATTGCCAGAGAGGCAGTGTGTGTACGTGTGTGTGTGGGGGGGGGGGTTGGCAGCCCGCGGCGCGCCTAGTCCGCTGTGGAACGCGCTGCCACCCGCCCAGCACTCTCTCTCTCTCTCTCTCTCTCTCTCCCCTCCTCCAATCTCCCGCTTCTGCTTCGACCGGCCAGCAACTTGTCCCCGCTTGCCCGGGGACTGGCCTCTGATTGGCTGGCGGGGAGAAAGCCTCACCAGGGAAGGAGGCGAGGACTCCGCGGTGACGTCATGGGGACGGCGCCCCCAGGTAGCGGTGAACCGAACGCGCTCTGTCTCCACGGGCTACCAAGGCGGCCGGGCGGGCGGCCGGGGTGGGAGTGGGGTTTGGACCGGAGAGGCGGCTCTCAGGTTCGAGTCCCGGGGTTGATCTCAGGCTGCGCGTGTGGGTGAAGAGGCAGCAGGGATCATGGCCCCCGGCCGCTGCAGCGATCATGGCCCCCGGCCGCTGCGCGGCCCGGTGCCAGGTACTCCACGGCCCGGCACCGGTCCGCGGACCGGGGGTTGGGGACCACTGCTATACACAGTGGGACTTACTTTTTAGTAAGTATATTGTTATTAATGGAACTTCTTTTCCATTAACTGGATATATAGTTGCATTCTCAACGTACTGGATCAAATGAGGCCATAAGTGGAAGCGTATTTAAACTGTGGAATTAATAACTTACTGAATTTAATACAACTGGTCCTAATTATTTGCAGCTTCTGTACTTGTAAATTCAACTACTCACTAATATTTATTTGTACGAAAAAATCCATACTTGCAGTTTTTTTGCAGTCATTCATGGACACGCAGAGTGATAAAAACTTTGAATTCCCAGCTGATATGTTAGTATTCACTAATTCAGTGTTCACCACAACTTTATTGCACATAACTAAAGCAAATAATGGAGTTGACTGTACACCTAAGCTAGATATCATTAATTGGAACCAGACTGAGATACAATCAAACAGTTTTACAGGGAGTCATTGACTTATGACCAGAATTTCCATTGGCAAACAGTGCAGTTCTTAAGTGAGTTGTATCCAATTATATTCCTTTTTTTGTCCTGGTTGTTAAGCAAATCACTACAGTTGTTAAGTGAATTATGTCATTGAGCAAATCGAGCTTCCCCCATTGATTTGCTTGTTGGAAGCCAGATGGGAAGATTGCAAATAGTGATCACATTGATCTGAGGGTGAAACCATTCTAAATACATGCCGGTTGCCAAACGCCCAAATTTTGATCACATGACCATGAGAATGCTGTGGTGGTCATAAGTACGAGGACCAATTGTAAGTCCTTTTTTTCAATGCCGTTGTAACTTAAAAAAACATTGGTTTTTCAAATGCTTGGAAGTTGAGGACTACCTATATATTCTCCAATGTTACAAGTTTTGTAGCATGTTAAAGTTGGGCCCATTTTGATGGCACATTCTACATGTAGATTTAGATTTGGCCATCTTTAATATGCTACAAGTTTATTTGGCAACACTCTTCCTCTGTTGGGAAAAAATAGCTGTCATACAATCTGTGATGTTGTAATTACATTTCAAATCCATGATTGTCACATGCCTTGTTGAAGTATTGTTTTACATCGAATTAATTAATTATTCAGACAGTAATGATTTTACAAATATTTTGATAGGCTAGAAGTAGATTAAGGTGGAAATAGCTCCTCTATTATTATCTTCATATATCACACATCTGCTACTTGCTACATAAAGTATTATTTAATTTGCAATATAAAATATATTGTAACTTGTTTACAACTTGTTCACAAAGAGAACTCTAAGAGTTCTTGCATTCTGTTTAGCAAAACAATCAAATCAATAATGTCCTTTCCATTTTTGATGAAGGTCAGTCTTCAGTGTGGTATCTCCAATGGAGTCGTTACTATAATAAGAATGTAATATCGAGCCAGAAAGTCTGGTGTTGACATTTACTCCAACCTTATAAGGAATATGGCAGACATATGAGAAGTATTTCATGGCAAGCTTCACCTAGATTAATCAAGGTTTTAATTATAGCACTAAATGAAATGTTCAGTTCATTCATTGTCTCAATATTGTCTCAAATGCAGCTTAATACTCTAAAAGCTTCTGATTAAAAGAAGTATTTTTGTGTATCCAACTTTCACTGTAGCATGAAAGTTTAAATTGCAGCTCAGTGAACTGAGTGAATTAAATCAATGAACTGAAATGAGTTCTGTCAAATTCCTTGTATCATGTGCTTCGTCTTGTGCATTGATTCCTAAGCAAAATTGTAATAGAATGATGTGAAATGTTAAATATACACAAGAACTGAAACAGAAAAAAACTATTATTCATTATACAGTACTTCTCATTTTTTCCTGTAGTATTTAAAGGGATTTTGATATTGTTTTGATTTATTATTGAAATAATTCTATGGCTGAGTTCACCTATAGTATTAAATCTGGATTATATGATCAGATTCACACAGAATGTTACACTATAATTTCAAGGATCACAAGCTGAAAACAAGCAACCCATCTTATAATTAAATGTCCTATAAGCTGAAAATAAATACATAACATTATAGCCTATAGTAGAGTATTTGGTATAAATCAGCCCAATATGAAGTTTAAGCTGATTTTGTGTCAAGTTCAGGAATTTGAAGTACAGTCCATGATTACTACAACATACAGTTCCCAAATGTATCTATTTAATAGAAAATCTCCCTGAATTACATTCTAAGAAACATTCACAACATGAATTTCAGAAACTGTCCAATGCTAGTTACAAGTTTTTTAAATGTGGGCCATGTAGTATAAATCATTTCCCTATTTGCTTGTGGAAAATATTGACAATGATGAACATTTTTCATTTTTTAAACCAAAGGAAGTTTTCTTCTTTTGTTATTTGTTCTACTCTGTCTGCCTGAAGTGCTAAAGAGACAGGCATGAGTAGGTGACTAACAACGTCTGAGGCTTTAGTTGCATGATTGCCATATTCTTAAATATTTTATCCTTTAATGGTAAAGGATGTGTGTACTACTATACAGCTCTGTAAAAAAATGCATACGTAAGCCATAGTTTTAAAAAGATTTGCTGTTAAGAAATAAGAGCGAAATCTCTAAATTTCACTGCTCCCACAAACTCTTCCAACTGTTTTCATGCTGCCTTCAGTTTAAAAAACGTTAAGATGCATTGTTGGATAATTGCAATGTTGAAAGGGCACAATGCTTATTCCACATATTTTCCATACCAGTGTATCCAAATGTCACACCCATTAAATCAGTCCTTGCTAAGCTTTCTTTCATGATCCAAAACTGCTTTGACAGAAAATCCTTTTTACTGTTTAATGTAGGTTAAACAATATAAATTAATTTAAATGTCCTGCTGTGGTTGGTTAATGGATTCATGTGTCAATACCCAAAGAAAAACCATTGTTACCCAATTTGAAGTAATTATCCAGGTTTGGGAAACACTGCATTAAGTGATAGAAAATATTATTCAAATTCAAGAAGAAAAGCCAATTTATGGATAAACCATACATAATGAGAATGATGCTACTTAAAATCTACCTAGAGCCGTGATGGTGGGTATGCGTGCCATTGTCAGCTGCCCTTCTGGTTTCCCGCATGCATGCTGGTCTTTCCGGACACTGGAGCGCCAGAAAATGGCCCCCAAAACGGCCTGAAAATGGCCAAAACACCCAGGGCATTTTTGGACCATTTCTTGGGCTGAAAAAGGCCCCCAAACAGCCCCAAAAAACAGGCATGCACACACATTCCAGTTTAGGCACTAGGTGCTGAAAAGGTTCACCATCAGTGACCTAAAGGCTGCAAGTTCTCTTTCTTAAGGAAGAGATGTTTATTCAAGAAACAAAAATGGGAGTTTTTAAAGCAAATTGCTTTTCGAGGGAATTCAGAATATGGGATGTAGTGGACTAAAAATATAAGGCCCTATTAAAACTATCTTGATTGTTTGTAACCTTCAGTTGGCCAAAAAGTGCATTATAGGACAACAGTTTTTGAATCAAGGCGAATGCACACAAATTCTGGGTCCTATTATTCCCATGGAATTTAAACGCGGCAAGGTTGTGGCTGCTTCCGCATCATTATGCTGCCATGTTGCCATGATTTGCTGATTATGCACACCCCTCAGATAAATTTCCCCCACCTAAGCACCCTCCTTGAGCCTTGTGCATCTTCCTCACACCTTTGACCAGCGCCCACACATTCACTGCATGCCCCTTGCAGCCCCTCCTAGCGTTTCCTTTATGCCCCCACCTCCACCTGGCAGCAGCCACTTACCTGCCTGCCAAGTTGCTTGCAAGTTGCCTAGGACTTGGCAACTTCCTGTTTGCTTCTCCACTGACTTGGTTGTGAGAAGCTGGCAGAAAGTTGTGTCACCTAACAACCATGGGATTCGGTTAACAACAGCAACCAGGACTGTAGTTGCACTTTATGACTGCATTGCTTTGCAAAAGGAAATTCTGGTCCCAACTGCCATCGTAACTCGAGGACTACCTATATTCATGAAATTTCAAGTCCTACAGTAATTGGTGTATAAACAATCAAGCAGATATTTTTGGAGTGTAAGATGTACCATTCCCCCTCCCCCCAAAAAAGAGGCTGAAATTTTTGGTGCATCTTATACACCAAATGTAGCCCCTCCCCATCAGAGGCCAAAAATGCAACGCATGGAGGCAGCGATGATCTGTAGCAATCCCTGCAGCTTGGAATAGCTGATTGGGTGTATTCCCCACCAATCAGCTGTGTTGAATCAGGCTGAAATAAGTACTGAAGCTAACCTGGCTGGTCAGAGTTTGCAGCAGCAATCACATTCAGAAAGCACAGTAGCTGGTTCAGCGGGATTCAAAATAATAATAATATACAATACAATACCAAAAGCAGGTTTTCCAAGGTGGCAGTAAACACAAGCAAATCACAAGCAGTTTCACTTTCAGTTCTCGGCTAAGCCAGGCTCCTTTCTATCTCCTTGTTGCTCACATGGCAAATTTCAGAGTCCAAATAGCCCTCATTGGCTGACTTAGTTGCTATGCCTATTCAATGACCTTGTTACCACGTGTCAGCTGAATACCATGGATGCTGATAGGCAAAGGCAGAATTTTTTTCTTCTTATTTTCCTCCCCAAAAACTAAGGTGCGTCTTATACTCCAAAAATATGGTAATATTCAGGTTTTATGGGCCTGTAGAGACTTCTGTGATAATAAAAAAATGAGGTAATATTTGGATATTCTTTTTTCACACACACTCATAATTGTACTCCTTAAATTATTTTTCACATCCCTGTATTCCATTTTACTCAATTCTTCTATCTGTACCTCCTTTGTACTTTATGCTACCATCTGTATCTTTTTATGAGTTTCCATATAATCTGAGTTATTCATGCCTAGAGTTAGGTCTGTTAGGTAAGCTCCCCATTGGGAGAGCGAGTATGTTCAGTGAAGTGTTGTGAGAGTTGTGTTGGTGAACACACAAACCAGCATACAGAGACACTGCAGTTTAAATAGGCGTTTTACTTTTGTGGAAATAGAGGTATCAGAGTCCATCAAACAGTCCAAGTCATACACAAATAAGACAGTCAGTCATCAACATCTTTCAGTTAAGGGATAATCCAAATAACATAGTCCAGTAACATATAATCAGTCCAGTAATCAAGGTTTGCTAACAGTTGCAAAACTTACAATAGCTCACGGCACTCAAATCAGATCAGCCCAACATCTAACGAACAGAGAGAGAGCTAACAGTCATTCTGGCTCCCTCTTATGGCCGATTGAGGAAAACAGCAACCAATCACATTTTACAGTATGATTTAAAGCAACAGGTACAATAATGTTACATGATTTATATATTGCCAACCCAACCGTTAGAATCATATTCCTAACAAGGTCTGCTATAAAAATTTCCTTCCAACAACATGCTGTTCCTGCTGAAACATTCCCAACACAAGTATCTTCCCACAAATACATTACAGTAAACAAAACTATTTCTATAGAAACTTAGCACAACCCAGTGACCCTTGTTAAAAGATACCATCAATAAGAAATGTCTGCTTCAAACCTCATCTAAAAGTTTATTAAAACAGAAATTCATTGGATAATCTTAGGAGGATTATATGATGCTGGTAATGGTATTGCTGATGGTGGGTTTTTAAAATCTTCTGACTTGCAAGAGTTTCTTAGGAAAAATGCCATAGTATTATTCTTATTGTTATTGTCATGAAAATGCTTCTTTCATATAAAAAGGCATCCTATGGAGACAATGTGGTCATGCATTTTACCATATTTTTCAGAATATAAAACACACTGGAATATAAGACATACCAAGATTTTGAAGTGGCAAATTTTAAAAAAAGGTTTTGCACTCTGCAGTCCTCCCAAAAATGGTCCATTTTTTGTCAAAAAAGGCCATGCACATCCTTTAGGAGGCTTGTAGAGTGCTTGTGGGGAGGATGAGCAAAAAATGACCTATTTTTCACTCATTTTTGCCCTTCCTAGCCCCCAGGAGCACTCTGGAAGCCTCCTAAAGGCTGTGCACAGCTTCTTTTTGCAAAGGGGGAGAGGGGCAGGAGGCAAAAAATGCTATATTCAGTGTATAAAACGCACCCAGATTTTCACCCTCTTTTTGAGGGAAAAAGGTGCATTTTATACTCTGAAAACTACAGTAATTGCCCAATGTTGCTAAGGTGTTAAAGCAGAAAAGATGCAAACTCTTCAACCTTAGATACAATGGGTTCTCTAGTCAATAGAAGATGGAGTATTTGCAAAGAGTAAAGCCAATTTTCCTAGATGTGGTTTTCCTAACACAGTATTTTCTTCTAATCTTTGCAAAGGCGTTAGCAGTCCTGATATAAATATAAAGGCATGCCAGAATATTGGAGTAAGTTTTTCCACATTAAACAGTCAGTGACAACTAGCATGCCCAGGCTTACATTTTTTCTAATAGTATTGCCTTAGTCAAACTCTTGCTAATAACAGTAAGTAGAAAAGATCATCTGTGATCTTTTCTGGTCTGTGTAAGTTGCTCTTACTACCTTCCAATGGAATTTGCTGCTTGGTTCCTGTGACATCTCTAACCTCCCAGTGACATTCAAACTGTTCTGTAGCTGAACTTTTAACTTGAAGCTCTTCAAACTGCACATAGCTCGATCCAGTTCTTGGGAATTGTTCCTCTCCTTATTCCTACCTTCAGTGGTTTCTTCAGAGCTCTCTGCTCCAGTTCTTTTTCAAACAGTTGCAAATTAAGAATGGAGTTCCGAAGCAGAGGAGATTCCTGTGCAATCCCAGAGAATGAAGAAATATCCGACATTCCTCAAACTACCCATGATAACTATGCAAACGAGAACGAAAGAGCCGTGTCAAAGTTGCAGCGCAGGCATAGTGACGTAAAAGTATACAAAGAAATATGTGACTTCTATGCAAAATTGTGAGTTTACCTTCTCAATTGATCTGGGACCTGGGCTACTAGTGTTTCTTCAAGCATAGTCTTGATTGATGTTCATGTGACTGAGTGATATAGCATGACTCGATAACAAGATGTTGTGGAGGTTTTGTAAATTAATCTGGGTATTGTGTGTACTGTATTATGTAATGTTTATTTGTTTCTGGTTCCAGAACTAACATCCTTATCGGACTCCTGATGTGCTCTTCGGGTGTATTACAAATATGAAATGGCAATAGTCTGTAATTTCATATGTAGCCTGAAATGCAACGAAAATAAAATTTTCTAAATTCAATTGAAAATACCTTATTTGGATTGACTAGTGTACAAATAGCTGTGAATCCTAATCCTGTACACAAAGAGAAACTATAGCTTATTTCATGTAGCTTATTTCCTAGTAAATATGTACCACGTTGATTCCTGGCAGAAGAATCCTATATATAACTACTTTGAAATGTTGGACTGTTTCTAGGGAAGTATATATATAGGATTGTTGTTTTAAATTGCAATCCAGGCTACTTTTAGCAGAATATAAATTCCATTTATCATAGTGAATGTTATCTTGGGGCGGAGGGGGGGAGGGAGATGGACCCTGTCATATTCTAACAGCACAAGCTACATATTTCAGACTTTCACACCAGTATTGCAGTCAAAGTTTAATTTGAAGGAATGCAAAAATGAGAGGAAGCTATCGATGTGCATTCCACTTTATGAGTAATATAGAGAGACTGTTTTGGAAATGCTGGCAAAATAAACTATTCTGCAGCTGTCTCAATCCTGTATGGTAATACTGCAGCGTACTTCACTTAATACCAAATGTGAGACAGTTCCTTAGATTACAAACTGTTTTAAGCATAGATCTCCATTGCAAGCATGCCGTGTTGTTCTGTAGCTAGAACCAAAGTGTTTTATTATGGATTCTAATCTATGTTAAGATAACATTAGAATGCTTGGCACTTCCGAAATTATTTATTAGTGTTTGCAGTAAGTGGAAAGTGACTTGAGTGTTCTTCTAAAATGTTAAGAATAGCTTGTATAGTCATCACACAGGGATGTGGAAAAATTCAGATATCTGTTTTGCCACAATCAAAATCTACTTAAATATTTTTAATGTATTAGATCAGATAGTTACATTGCATAGAATCAAGTGGATTTCAGATTATTTCATGTGTAACAATTTTCTATAATTTGATCAATTAACCAAGCTTATGATGTGTGCTACATACACTGAGATGTGAGAATTTGAATCTCTTTATGTAATTCATAAAAAATATGCTGGAGAAAGCTACAAAATATGGACAAAGGATAAACATCAGTTGGATATGCTGACAAAATACCTGTGCATATGATTTTCCAATTTGTTCCTGCATCTTATACACTGATGAAAAGTGTGATCTATATATGTGTTACACAGCAAAACAACTCAAACACTGATGCATCATTGGGGCAGGGTCTTATCTCAATACTGTTTTATTATATATAGCATATTTAAATCAAATTTACCATAATCAGTGGATATCCTTATGTGATTACCCCATGCCACTGAGGAAAAACAAAGGGAAAGAAATATGAGATCTCTAGGCCATACACATCTTTTGGTATGATAACTGGCTCATAAAATGAGGACTCAGATCACTGGGGGCAATATACTGACTCTAATTTCTTCGAGAGGGCTGTAAAACATTGTGAAGGATTTCTGTGAGAATGAGCTTCCCTTTGGCTACTACTCTCCTTTAGCTGCTTAATCTGCCTTTGCTACCAACGTCTGATTTCTCAAAGAGGAACCAATGCTAACTGAAAAGGGGACTTCCCCACTGGCTTTCCCCACTGGCTTTTGGGGTAGGGCCAGCATACTACAAATGATTACCTTTTTAAAATAAAATCCATAGAAAAGACTTGTCTTTTTTTATTGCCAAGCTGAATAAGCTGCCTCTTGTCGTAAACACATGATCATCCAGTTACGTTCTCATGCAGTTCTCTTTTGTTACAGCAACATGGCCAATGCTCTTGCCAATGCCATGTGTGAACGCTGCCGAGGAGGCTTTGCACCTGCAGAAAAGATTGTGAACAGCAATGGGGAGCTGTACCACGAGCAGTGCTTTGTGTGTGCCCAGTGCTTCCAACAATTCCCCGAGGGACTTTTTTATGAGGTCAGTTCCTTTGACTTGTTGCTTCTGCCTTTAGAAATTAATCTTTGTTCCAATATTTTGTTTTAAATAGCGAAGATGACATTTTAAAAATCAGGTAAAGTTCCGTGATGTATCTTGCCTTGCGACCCCAGTTATATTAGAAACCCCAAATGTATCCTTTGATAATGCATTCTGGAAACCAGTTGCCTCACGTTAGATCAGCCTTCACCATCTTGCTTCTCTTTTGGAGTGCTGGGCTCATTATTGCTAGAATTCCAAGATAATATAAATTTACTCATTCATATTGCTATTGACTCTGATAACTGTGATTTTAGAATTTGCCAGACTTAATACCTCTAGCAACTGGTGTTAAGAAAGACTGCAGGTAAATACACGTATCCATTTATGATGTGTTAAATTATCGTGCTTATAATACTTAGTTTTGGTCAGGGTGAAATTTACTTACCTTTTCTACTGGTTTGCAAATGTGAGCATGCTGCACATGCAGTGCAGCAATGCACGAATGAATAACTAATAGCAGTTTTCTCTTAGCTCGTATCTTGGTGTCAAAAAATCTAAGTTAGTACCATACAAGCAGGGAAGTTCAAGGAACTAGGCCAGTGAGAAAAAAGTTGCCTCTCACATTAATCATTATCATGAGATTTAATGAATGGTAGGTCAGCTACACTGGCTAGGGATATTTATAATAGCCCTGCTACATAAGAAAATCACAATCTAGAATAGAGGATTAAAGTAAAACAACTATTAGCTATCTACAAATGCTAACCATGCAATATTTTTAATATGGGATATTCAGTTTTCAAAAGGGGATTGTATTTCTTGTTTTTCACCTTGTCTGTAACTCATCTTCAATTAATTTTTAAACAGTCA